>NC_052503.1:46453044-46593611 GCF_016617805.1 Bactrocera tryoni
ATAAATTAATAAATAAACAAAAAATTTATTGAAGTTAATTTAAAAAACAGCGCATAGCGCTAAATTAGTAAATATTCTAAAGTGTAAACAAAATTTTTAAAGTGGCCCATAGGGCTAAATTGTTTAACTGGGTTTAAATAGCCATTAAAAGAGTGCGTTAAGGAATTAAGTAAAATAAAATCGTTGATTCAATCAGAAATAAATATTAAAGGATTAAAAAAAGTAGTCAGTATATAAATGACATCAAAATGAATAAGGAGACATTACGAGTAATAGGGACAGCCGCCGTCACTGCGGGGAAAGGAGTAGGACAGGACCAGGACATCGTTCGATAGGACAATAGGACTGCTGACAGGTCACTTAGACAGAAAAACTTAAAGTTTTTGAGACTCCATTAGAAGTGGAAGAGTACAATGCAGTAACTATAAACCCGACCGTTTGGCGTGATGAATCTGCAAGCTGCATTTGCTGCCAATAAATTGATTGAAAACTACAAAAATAGTTCAAAACGCTACCAAGCGGAGAAATCATAAGGAATAAAATCTTTGGTTCGGCCGACAAAGTTTTGTCATCACTCAATACATTGCTAAATTTTAAGGCAATTATCGCCCGGTTAGATTTTACTTATGCGCTGACAAGCGACCAGTGTATTTGATTGAACAAGAAATGTCCACTCTTAGGTAAGGAAAGCTTTCAATTGTTGAGTTTTACGACGAGGTTGAAAAGAAATTGACTTTGATATTAAATAAAACGATTATGTTAAATGAGGGCACAAATAAACTGATAGAGTCACTTTGCCAGTAATATAGGCAAGATGCTTTGAGGGTTTTTGTTTCTGACTTGCGGAAGCCAATAAGCGACATCATGTTTTCGTCGCAACCCTAAAGACAGGTCTAGTTTCTTGGCATTAACACAAGAATTGGAAGCAAATCATGCTCGATATTCGTTTGCAATCTCCTTCTACAATATAATGGATTCAGCTCAGGTGCGAATGGTGGAAGAATAATTGCTTCACATCACTCACCTCATTATAAACAAGTGGAAAAAAGCATGTAGTTGCGGTAACCCCTATGGAGGTTAATCCTACTCTATCGAGCTACAGGCAAGTATAATAAGGAATTATAATCCCAATTAGATAGCTGAGCGGGATTCTCAGAGAACCCGAATAGCATCCCTATTAAGTCAAACGCCGGCGGCCTATAATAATGCACACCCTCAAGAGAGGGAAACAATGAAAAGACCTCGCGTGATCGTTGCAAAATATTTCACTTAACCCAAGATTCGGTTGAATATTTTTATGATAATGCGTCACGATGTGACTTTTTGAAAGAAATAAGTTTTTTATACGTAGGTCGCCCCTGCCCTATGTAAATAAGATACTGGCAAGGCGACCGATGAAATTGTTGATCGATACCGGAGCGGGAAAAAAATTTAGAATTTAGAGAATTTGAAAGGGGTAAAGGATATAGAAAACTCATTTAAAGTTAGTTCCATCCACGGTACTGCCGTGATAAATGTGAGGTGCCTAATTAACGTGCTCGGAAAGACTGCTTTTTTTACCTTCATTCCGAATTTAAAACCTTTGATGGCATTTTTGGGTTTGACCGTTGGAAAGAAGTTGACGCAAAAATTGACTTAGAAAAAGGAATCCTTCTTTCTAAAAGTGGTGAAGAGAAATTATCCTTTTATGACTGTAAAAGTTTCAATAAAATAGTTGGAATTGAGAATTCTCTTAAAGAACCAGGGAATACGGACACATTTTCTTTTATATTGGAAAAATATTCAAAAGTTTTCGCATATCCAGATGAGGCTTTGCAGTTTAACACTAACTGTAACTATAATTTCTAGAACGTTATCGACAGCAGAAGAGAATTATGCTACCAATAAAAGATAGCATATAGCTATGTGTGCACTTCAGAAGCTGCGAAACTATTTGTACGGAGTAAAACAGCTGAATATTTTTACCGATCATCAGCCTTTGACCTTCGCTGTCTCGGATAAGAATTCAAACACAATAATAAAACGCTGGCGAGCATTTGTGGAAGAGTTTGCACCTCAATTTCATTATAATCTCGGTAAAGATAATCTTGTTGCCGATGCATTGTCACGACAGTACATTAATGCTATAGTAGAGCAGGAATCCTCATCTGTTACTATGCATAGTGAGGAATCTCTAAAACAAGTTATTTCAAAAGTGGAAAACTCTGTTGATTCATTTCGAAATCAGATAATTATTGAAGAAGGAAATATCACAACCAAGAAGACGAGAATTATTTTCAAATCAAGGATAAGGCATCAAATAACATTTAAAAACTTTCAGGATCTACTAGAATTGATTGGTTAATGCGTTAATCCTGATGTAGTTAACGCTATTCATTGCAGTTTGCCTATTTTGGGCAAAATTCAGGATGGTATTGTAAGGAAACAAGATTTCGTCACACAATGAGACAAGTTAATGATATTTTGAATGAAGACGATCAAAACGAAATACTGGCAATGGAACATTGTAGGGCACATCGCTCTATCTAAACAGGTATTGAACGACTTCTATTTTCCAAATATGCGGAAGAAATTAAAAAAATTCCTGCCAGCTGCAAAGTTAGTAAAGAAGCCAAGTACGAACGGCATCCGACTAAACCAGAGTTAGGAAAGACTCCGATACCATCCCGTCCTGGGGAAATGTTACCTATATATATTTATTCCACTGATAAACATAACTTTTCAACCTGCATAGACAAATTTTCAAAATTCGCCACAGTTATTCCAATTGCAACGAGAGCAAAAAAAAAACTTTGTTACACATCCTTAATTCTTTTGAAAATACGAGGAATGTGAGGTTGTTAACGAAAAGTCACTGAACTCACAAACAATAAAGTCCCTTCTTAATGATCATTTTGAAGCAGACATTTTTACAACCCCTCCTTTCCATAGTACAACAAATGGGCAGATAGAAAAATTGCATATCACCTTAACTGAAATCGCTAGATGCACTAAGCTAGAACAAGCCATAAATGATACCAATGAACTAATACTTTCATTCTGGATGGAAACCTATCGAGCTGAATTTTGCTATGCCTTTGGACCATAAAACCGAAATAAAAGGCAATTTAATTAAAGCTCAGGAAAAAGAGTTGGCAAGGTACAATAGTGGTAAACTTACAAAGTTTTTCAAGCCAGGAGATAAAGTTTATATAAGGAACAATAAAATAGTTGGCAATAAATTTACAAAAGTTTTTACGGAAAAAAGGATCTAGGATCCAAAGTTTTAATAGGTAATAGGAAGGTTCACAAGAGTAACCTTAGGTAATAATTTTATTTGTTTTCCCATTTACAGAGTTATTTCACCAATATTGCGTACTCGGGGATTCGATAGTAAAATTATTAATTTTATAAAATCCAACTACATAATAGTTATTGACGGAAATGTAGCAGTTTGGGACAAACATGCCTACTTAACGCATCAAACGATTTTGACGAATTACCTCAGCGTTTTGGAGGAAACAGAAAATATATTTCACGTTTTTCCCCAATTACATATGACTAAAGATCTTCAGGCAGACATTAATCAAATTTAGCGATTGATTGACACGGTGAAAATTCACCATAGACATAGTTTTACATAATTTAAATTTTGTAAATCCTATAATTTAGGATACTGATGAAATTTCAAAAATATTGATAACTTATTACACTTTAAATGTAAGCATAAGCGATGTTATAAGTAATTCTAAGTTAAATTTT
This sequence comes from Bactrocera tryoni, assembly GCF_016617805.1. Classification (NCBI taxonomy): domain Eukaryota; kingdom Metazoa; phylum Arthropoda; class Insecta; order Diptera; family Tephritidae; genus Bactrocera; species Bactrocera tryoni. The sequence goes on from NC_052503.1 coordinate 46,456,786, forward strand.
TTTCAAAATAACGTTGTAATATACTTTAGCTCAGTTAGAGTATTTCCGGTGGCAAACGACGACAAAACATGCTATTACCTACAATAACTTTGATCCGCTTATCGAAGTTGACAATGTCTTAATTATCATAAACGACCAAACAGTCAAATTTCAGGAAGAAGAAACATCATCGGTTACTATATACGGCACTTATTTAGTAACTTTCGAGGGAAAAATTTGCATTAATGGTAGAACGTTTTTCAATGAAAAAGTGAACGCTCCTACCTAGAATTCCTTCAACGCAGTTTGTTATCTTGACATTGGAAACTTGGAAATTTTAAGCCTAGCTTATTTGCGCAAAATTGATTTGAGGAAGCTCTCATTTTATCCGCGCGTTCGCGGATATAAAATATATATTTTTTTAAAATTCTCTCGTCGCGGGAATTAATTGGCGCCCAACGTTGGGCACGACATAAAAAGAGCTCAAAAAAGTAGCTGTGCCAACTAAAGAGAAGAGTGAAAAAAAATTCTTTTGAAAAGAATCAGCTTAGTGAAAACTATTTGTGCCTACTAAAATGAAAAATGAAGGAAAAATAGTTACAAAAAATCTTTTGAAAGGAAATAGTTTAGTAAAAACTCTTTTTGCCTGCTAAAGTGAAAAATGAAAGAAAAATAAGTACAAACATGTTTTGAAAAGAAGCAGTTTAATAAAAACTATTTGTGTCAACTAAAGTGAAAAGTGAAAGGAAAATAGTTACGAAAAATTTGTTGAAAAGAAACAGTTTAATAAAAAGTATTAATGTCTAAAAAGTACCTAGAAAGGTAGTTGAGTCTTCGAAAAGAAACATTAATAAGGAAAATTTTTTGTGTAAAAAAATGCTAAAAGTAAAAGTGCTTTTACTGTGTCTAAAAAAGAGAAGATTTAAAAAGAAAGCAACTGTGTCAAAAAAATAAGGAACATTTTTTTTCAACTGGTGTAAAAAAAGTAACAGTGACTAAAAAAGTGTAAACTTGCACTAAAAATATAATAAAAAAAACTACAAGTGTGTTAATAACCAACGACAGAAACAAGCGCAACCGAACAACATACGAAGACAGCAAGAAAAGTGCACTCAATGGAAATTCAGCGGAAGACAGCAACGGCCAATAATAAATTGAACCAGGAGAAAAGACTGCAGCAGTTGACAACATGCAATAGAATATATTTGTAAGTTTTATTTAAAATTTACTGTTATTATATTAAAAATGGGAAAGAGCCCAACTATCAAATATAAGAAATTATCATTGTGTGACTTCTGTAAGGGCGCTCATGACATTAAGGAGTGTCCAAAAATAAAAAAAAAAACAAAATAACCAAAGAAAATAAAAATATTATAAATTGTATTATAGTCGTTTAGAATACATATGTATGTGTAACTAGCAGACCTGGTCACGCATTGCTGTGGCTAATTTTTTTGTTATACAACATTGTAGTAAACTCTTCACAGTTACCCCTTAATACAATGAAATTATTATGTAGGAACGAAGACGGAAACGTTAAAGCTGGTATAAGCACCACTGGATTGAAATTTGAAAGGGAAGTACTTTTAATACGATTGAACAAAATTTTCATACTATTGAATTTGGCAAGAGTTAATACAAAAGAATTAATTTAAAAATATTTTGCTTTTATTTAAATTTCTAACAAATAGTTTTAAATCTTTAAGAGTAATATTCAATATTTTGAATTATCAATACTTTTAATCTCAATTTAATTTACATCGGTAAGTTGGTAGTACCGTTAGTGACATCTATGATAAATTTCACGTCAAAATATTCATTAGTATTTGAGATACGCTTCGTTTTCTGAAGCTCTAACAGTGAATTCTTCGATTTTTACTATGTCTGAATTTATTGAACAAAGAAGTTCGAAAATACACCATCTCATACTGCATTGGTTATTCGTGATCATTTCGGAACATTTTCAACTAATATCGCGCCGCAACCACCGCATTCGCCTGATTTACCCTCGTGCAACTTCTGGCTATTCAAATTCACATGACCACTTCGAGGACACTGTTTTGACTCAATTGAGGATATAAAAGCTGAATCGGAGAAGCCTCTGATGGCCATCACGAAGCAGGATTTTTCCGAGTGCATAGATGACTCGAAAATTCGTTGGCATAAGTGTATTGCAGCGGGAGGCGAATACTTTGAAGGAAATGAAATGGACAAAATTCCCCTTTCAATTCGATCACAGCAGTATATTAATTTATTTTTGGAGATAGCATTATTAGTCACCGTTAAATTATCTGCAAATTGGTAAATACATTTTTGTAAATTGATTAACCATCATTAATTAATAAATCAATAACATGAGAAGCAAGCGGAAAATAAATAGCTCGATAACCAAATTTAGTTACATATATTCTGGAGCCTTAGTACCACTTATCATCAAAATACATATGTATATCATACATTGTGATTGTGATAAATGTACACATTTTAAATAAACATTTTTGAACAATCAAGCACTAATAATTTAAAAGCTAGTATAATTTCACTGTATTATCTTCATTATAAAAGAATTTAATTTATATTTCAGTCTAAGTAACACACAAGTAAAAATTATTAAATATTTTATTCCAAATTATTTTTTTATTGATAGGATAGCTTACATTTCGATTTATAGTCGCAATATTATTTTACTTCAAATTGGATTGGTGATTATGCTATTAAATCGTAGCTTATATAAAACGTTTGTATTGTGGCAGCACTGCGCCGTGTTATGCGCCATCTACCGCTAAATGTCATATAACTTTTTATAATTGAATTGTCATTTTGTACCACTTACTTCTTTTTTGAGATTGAATAAAGCACCACGTGTAGCGTGCTAAATTGGTGACCCCGATCTTCGTTTGATTCTTTATGGACTCATCGCAGTATAACTTGCGTTCATCAGTAGCGATGTCAGAACTGGAAGGACTAAAAGTAGAGCTGCGTGATCTCCGGCGCGTACAAGGAGAACTTATGGCCCAACATGTTTCATCCGTGCCAAACAGCAGTGTTCAACGCGTCTCTGCACTCAACAGTAGTCATCCTAATTTGTGGTTTGCGCAAATTGAGCGTATATTTAGACTAAACAACATAGTAACGGATGCAGATGAATTTGATGTGGTGGCCACACACTTGGAAGACGAAACTTTACTCGCCGTAGAGAATCTCCTGCTTCATCCCCCAAACTACAATAAATACAAAGCTCTGAAAAGCCGTATACTGGAAAAACTCGGCGATTCTAATCAAAGTAAATTACAACGATTGTTGAAAGGCGACGAATTTGTGGGTATGAAGCCATCTGATATATTAGCCCAAATGCGTCGACTGGCACCAGATCAAGATGACTTCATCCGTCTGTTATTCCTTCAACGGCTGCCGCCAACAATACGACAATGGTTGAGTGTAGCAACGGACAACCTAATCGCCTCAATGGCCAACAAAATGCTCGAGTCAATTGTAACGCCAGAAGTTCGCTCTATTGGTAATGCTCAGGAAGACGATGTCCAAGCCATACATAAAGCCAATCCACTATCTGAACTGAGCGCAGCAATTGAGTCAATGAAAAATAAAATCGCATCCCTTGAAAAGAAGTCACAGTCCTGGAAATGCAGTGGACCTGTACACCCTCATAATGGTCAGCTTTGTTATTTTAATAAACGCCTTGGCGATGCTGCCCGTAAGTTCAGTCCAGGCTGTTTACGCTCATCTTCGGAAAACTAAGTCGGCTGCTTGTTGACGGCAGCTTAGACGTAAAAAACTCAACTACGACATCACAGCGGGCCCCATATTGTTTAAATCAAATTCCCGAAAGCAGATTATTTGTCAACGATCTCCAATCTGGCTACCGTTTCCTCATCGACTCTGGCTCCTGTGTTTTGGTAATTCCCAGTTCTCTCGTGGGCAAGAGACTCACTGTGGATACATTACAATTAACTGCAGCTAACCATACACAGATTATGACGTATGGCGAACATATCATAGTAATTGATCTCGGGTAGCAACGTAAATTTGAATGGACGTTTGTTATTGCCAACATACAGACACCATTAATTGGCGTATATTTTCTTTCAGGTTTCAAACTGATGGTGGACCTTAATCGCAAGCAGCTAATAGACTTCACAACTGGGCTAACGATAACAGGCGTAAGCGTCAATACAATACAGCACAATATAAGAGTTATCAGCACAAAAATAGTAACAGAGCCAGCACCGCTACCACGAAAAGCTCATAAGGCAACCTCGCTTCTTATGCAGTTGGACGACACCGAAAACATTTGCGCTTCACCAACGTCCATTGGGGACACAAAATAATGGTGGCAAAAAAGAATGGTGGTTGGCGTGCATGTGGTGATTATAGGAAATTAAACGTGTCATATCCAAGATTTTGCTGAGAGATTGTCTGGAAATTCGATATTTTCTGCACTTGACTTAACTCGCGCTTATTACCAAATACCAATGGTTGCGAAGGATATTCAGAAGACCGCTGTATGTACGCCGTTTGGCTTATTTGAATACCTTAGAATGCTTTTTGGACTGCGGAACGCAACACAGACCTTTCAACGAGTTATGGATAACATATTTAGAGGCCTTGATTTCGTATACGTGTACATTGACGATGTACTAATCATGTCTAAGGATAGTGCAGAACATCGCGTTCACCTACGCACTTTACTCGACATCCTAAGAGAGAACGGCTTCGAAATAAATACTAAGAAGTGTGCGTTTGAACAAAGTCAAGTGCAATTTTTGGGATACACAATAAACAGCTCCGGCTGCCAACCACCACCAGAGCGAGTGTATACAATTTTGAACACCCCGCGACCAAAGACGGTCCTTGAATTGCGCAGGTTTCTGGGAATAATTAATTACTACAGGCGCTGCATACCACATGCAGCCGAGTTATAGGCACCGCTAAATAGCTATGCACGAGTCAAAGAAACACGATAAACGAATAATGGTGTGCACCGTCGCAAGTAATGAAGCTTTTGAAGACTGTAAAATTTCAATAAGCAAAGCAATATCCTTGGCGCACCCTATGTCGGCGCATTCCTAGCGCTTAGTTGTGACGCAGATTTAGCTATTGGCGCGACTCTTGAACAACAAACAGACAGCATTTGGAGACCTCTAGGTTTCTTCTCGCGGAAGCTAACCGCAACTGAAAAAAACTACAGTGCTTACGATCGTGAGTTGCTAACAATTTATGAAGCAGTGAAACATTTTCGTCATATATTGGAAGCACGTCAATTTGTGATCAAAACAGATCATAAGCCACTTATATTTGCTTTTGCGCAAAAGCCAGACAAAGTATCTCCGAGGAAGTTAAGGCACCTCAACTATATATAACAATTTGCAACGGCGATCGTACACTTAGCTTTCTCCGAAAATGTGGTTGCCGATGCATTGTCTCGGATAAACGCCATTTCAATGCCCTGTTTTATCGACCGATCACAACTTCAAGCAGCACAGGAACGTGACAAAGAGTTGGAGGAGCTTCTGAAATCACAGCAGTCTTTAAGGTTTCGCTTGGTGCAATCCGAAGACAAAACTTCAGTGTACTGTGATGTCTCAACCGGACATCTTCGCCTTTATATACCCAAGGAATACCGTTATCAAGCTTTTGCCTCAGTTCACAGTTCGTCCCACCCCAGTGGGTGCGCTACATTACAACAAATTCTTTGTAAATATGTTTGGGCAGCGAAGAAAAAAGATTTTAGTTCATGGGTCAGGAGTTGTTTACCGTGCCAACGGGCTAAAATTCATAAACATAGTCACTTGCCACCGATAAAAATTGACATACCAGATAGCCGTTTTGAACATGTACATCTTGATCTGGTTGTAATGCCCTTAGTCAAAGGATACCGCTATTGCCTCACAATGATAGATAGATTTTCTCGTTGGCCCGAAGCGATTCCTTTGAAGAACATAACCGCAAACACAGTGGCAACTAAATTTTGGACGCATTGGATTGCTCGTTTTGGCTACCCAAGAACAATCACCACCGATCAAGGTACGCAATTCGAGTCTGCCTTGTTCCAATCATTGGCAAGATTGGTTGGAAGCAAACATATTCATACCACTCCGTACCATCCACAATCCAACGGTATGATAGATCGTTGGCACAGATCCTTCAAGGCCGCACTCATGTGCCACAGTGATAAATCGTGGGTGGACTTGCTTCCTACAGTCTTGTTGGGATTAAGGACTTGCTTTCAGGAGGACAGTAAAGCATCGGCTGCAGAGTTTTTGCACGGCACAACTCTTCGTCTTCCGCATGAATTTCTCACAGAAGAAGAGATGCTCATTCCACATCAAACTTTCATCGATAAATTCAGAGAGCACATGCAAAAAGTCAAACCTTCAGCTGTCGCACATCATCAAAGGCCGAAACTGTTCGTCTTGAAAAATATGCTCGAGTGTTCACATGTCTTCGTACGGACGGATGCAGTAAGGGCACCTTTGGAACCACCGTATAGCGGCCCATATCCAATAGTCAGTCGGCAATCAGATCGAGTGTTCACAGTGAAAATCAACGGCAGCGAAGTTAACATTTTAACGGATCGCCTTAAGCCGGCATTCGTAACCGAAGATGACAGCACTCATCCTAATGCTGCTGTACCACAAAGGACTTATTGAAGTATCTTGCCCTCCCCTAAGGGGTTCATTGGAAGGGGAGTGGCTGTGGCAGCACTGCGCCGTGTTATGTGCCATCTACCGCTAAATGTCATGTAACTTTTTATAATTGAATTGTCATTTTGTAACACTTACTTCTTTTTTGAGATTGAATAAAGCACCACGTGTAACGTGCTTAAGTATTTTTTACATAGCGCCATCTGTTGAATATTTACTCAATCCAATAAATAATTATTACCATCTGTTAGAATCTTTTGGAGCTAACAAATAATTATGACTGTCAAATAATAGACAAATAATATGCAAATAACTTGCAATAATATAATATTGCGATTAAAAATTGAAATGTAAGCTATCCTGTCTCTCAAGTTGGATCAAATTGCACTCGGTGTGCCATGAAGTTTAAAATCGGTTCAGTAGTTTAGGCGTCCATTGCGGACAAACAGCGTGGCACGTGACTTTTTATATAAAGATGTATCCGGGGCATTACCAGCAGACTTGAACACTGACGAACTGGAAAGAATGATCAAAATAAAGAAGCAAAAATAAAAGAGTATAACTAATGGTTTGTACAATCAATAAATAACATAATCAAAAGCTGCAATTCACCACCCTCGGGGGGACCATCCAGCTTATAAAAATTTAAAATTCTCTGCGATTCACCACCCAAGGGACCTTCCAGAGAATTACAAAAATTAAAATACATATATCCAACCAATAAATCTTTTTACGACCTATCTAATAACTTGGACTATGACAAAATAGACAAAATAGTAGAAAAAGTGTGCCATTCTAACAGAAAAAAACAATTCAAAAAAATATTTACTAAAATACCTTCACGACAAAGATAGGAAAGTAGTCTGCATGAACGCAGTATTTAATTATATAGGAAAAAATAAAACAGCCACATTAAAGGACTATTTCAATAGGGATTCATTGAAAGCAGAGAGTGTAGCTATGATTAAGGTTTCAAAAAGCCTATACCGATACATTATATTTAAATCAATAAAACAAGAATTAAAGGCTCGACCAGCTATGTAACAAAATATATTGAACCGCTATTTACCACCGCAAGGGGGACCCTCCGGTTTATAATAAAAGCTTAATTCTGCTATTCTGAACTCCAGACCATCTAGAATAAAATGCATCCCTTCCTAAAAAGGATAAAATAAAAATAATTAACTAAAAAGATGGTAAACATAAATTAAGACTTGTACAGCCAATAAATTGAAGTAAAAGTTTTATAATTCAAGCACAATTCTGCGATTCTGAACTCCAGATCCTCCAGAATAGATGAGCCTCCTTTCTTAAGGAAGGGACTACGGAAAAATAATAAATATAAAAAAAAATAATTTATCTCAAATTGTTACGGTTGTGGTGAAAATAACCACCTTATAAAAAAAAAACAACAGAAATACAGAAAATAAAACAAAATGGCTTTCGGCAGACAGTAATATAGCTAATAGAGATTTTAAAGTGAAGGGACAACAAGGTAACCGAAACTGTAATCAAAATATAAAACCAATACAAACGAATGCAAACATTCAGGTTCCCTGGTGCAAAGAGACAAAGAGAAAGTAATCAAACTTTCGCTCGCAAAAAAAAATCGAAGAATTTTTAATATAAATGAGAGTTTTTTTATTAGGCGAGGAAGGGATGAACTCCCCTACCTCAAACTTTATGATTTAAAATTAAAATACAAATTTAAAAGCTCTTGTCGATACGGGAGCAACCTCCTGCTATATCAAGCCAGGAGTCTATGATAATAGGATTATATTAGCCAACTACATACGGATAAAAACCGTGAATGGCTATTCCTTTAACAAATATTACCACATAATAACCTTGTTTGGGTTTAGGCAGATCTTCTACGAATTTGAAGGATTAGAATCTGATCTTCTCCTAGGGTAAAATTTCCTTAAAAATTTTGAGCCACACATCGATGTACCCAATGGAAAAATTTGTTATGTGGATTACAATGGTATCGAAAAAATTACAAAAACCATGGATATAAATATTCAAATAAAAAATATTGTGGAACGAAAAAGTTCTACAAAGCCAGCCGAAGATTTTACCGGCAATTTTTTGATGAAAGAAAAATTATTTTGGGACAAAAAGGTACTAAAACGCCAGCTGAAGATTTATACCAGCAGAATGGAAATAATAATTAAAAAAAATATTGGGGAACGAAAAGGTTCTACAAAGCCAGCCGAAGATTTTACCGTCAATATTTTATTTAAAAAAATTATTTTGAGACAAAAAGAACAAAATTGTTCTACAACAATTTTACATTTTAATGAACTAAAAAACATAACATACGTATATTACCAACACGGTATATTGACCATAACCGATTTAATGGACATTTATAAATTAAAAATAGCTCAAAAAGGGGACATAATTATAATTTATATAAAATACCCTAAAATAGAACTAACATGTAAGTACTTTGATGTAAAAGCCATAGCTCAATTAGATGGTAAGCTGGTAAGCGTATTATTGACCAGAACATAATACATTGCAATAATAAATTTTTGAATATTCAAAATTGTAAAACAGAAATTTGAAAACATATTGTAAATTAAATAAAATAAGCACATGTTTGTCAGAAATTAAATTAAATAAACAAACATGGAAAATGTAAAAAAATAAAAGAAACAAATTCGCAATTAGAAGAAATTAAACCAGAAGTGATATAAGTTTCAGGAAAAAACATTGTAGACAATCAAACATTAACTGTGACAACATACTGTCATAAATAACCAAACTTATGAAAATACTGAAACAAAAATTTGGAACTATCTTACAAATAATCATATAAATAATATTGAAATTTTAGAATATATCGAAACAAGAACACTTAACGTTCTGCCGAAATATGCTGAAACAGCTAACATTGTAGTTGACACTTTCTTTGTTTTGGATTCAATCACTAGCTGATGCTTAACTTTAAGTAAATGAGAAAGAAATTTATAAATACTAGTATTTTGGAAATAAAGTTTTGATTTGTCTCTGGCAATCCACTAGAACCATATGTGCTCTCATTTTATCCGCGCGGATATAAAATATTTATTTTTTCAAAATTCCCTCGTCGCGGGAATATATTTGCTTGTTTCTGTCCGTTGCTATCATTACAGCTGCAGCATTAATATTTTGAACACGCAGGACGAATAAACGCATAAAGGACACAAATGACAAGAAGGAAGCGGTAGCCAAGATCATGAAAGCGGCCGCGGACTGCCTCGATTTAGTGTGTCCACTGTACTGTTCTTAGAAATACTCAGCCAATAAACGTGGGAATAGTCCGCGTCTGTTGTACAATTTGTAATTCAACAAAAGCAGGAGGAAATAATTTATACGCGCTAGTGTTGGCAGAACGCAGTGTATTGCGTTTACTATGTATGTATATGTTAATGAATTGCCTTATTGTTTCGAATTGGGTGTTTTTGTTTATGAAGTTTATATGGTGGCGTATTTTTGAACAAAGAGTATGATAACACGTTTCGCTGGAAATTTTACTTCTTCGAGATTGATGTGATTTTTTAAACAGTTTAAAGACTTTTCAGTCATTTCGATCGTGTATGTCAAGGATATTTCGCTGTGAGTCGTTGTAGCGTCTGCCTGTATCTCGTCTTTTTAAGGCATTTACATTTTACCGTAATAGGAGGACAGGGTCATGTGTAGAAGTTCACGCAAGTGAGGAAAGTTCTCTGATCGCCATTCACTTGGCAGCGGCCAGAAACGATTCTTTTACATATGGCTCAAGCAGCTCACGACTTCCGGTCTTTGACCAAGTATCCTCTGGGTAGCCGAAGAACATCCGTTTGAAGGCTAAAGTGAGAAGGCGAAACATCTCCTACATAGGGTTGTGCGCTGGGTTTGTGACCCGCCACGTAAAAAAAAACACCTCCATAAAAGGAAACAACAAGCCACGGATGAGTGACCCCCCTTTTGATGACGACCATGGAAAACAAATTAGGGACTATGATTTGAGGGCATTCACCTTGAATGTCCCGTCCTTTAATTGGGAAGGTGCCGCTGCCCAGCTGGTTGATGTCCTCGCGAAAATAAAGGCTGACATCACCGTCGTCCAAGAAATGCGATGGAAGGGACAAGGACTGAGACGAGTAGGCCCTTGTGGCATTTACTACAGTGGCCATATAAAGGAGCGCAAGTTTAGTGTGGGATTCGTGGTGGGAGAGAGACTCCGTCGCCGAATACTATCGTTCACTGCGGTGAATGAACGTCTAGCCACAATCCGCACCAAAGCGAGGGTCTTCAACATATCGCTGATTTGCGCCCACGCCCCGACGGAAGAGAAGGACGATGTGACCAAAAATGCCTTCTATGAGCGCGTGGAGCGCGCTTATGAGAGCTGCCCCCGCCACGATGTCAAAATCGGGCTTGGCGACTATAACACCAGGGTGGGCAAAGAAGGTATATTTGGCACCACGGTCGGTAAATTCAGCCTCCACGATGAAACATCCCCAAATGGGTTGAGGCTGATCGACTCCGCGGGGCCCGAAATATGGTTATCTGTAGTACTAGATTCCAGCATAAGAAGATTCATCAAGCTACCTGGCTGACTCCGGATCGAAAAGCCACCAACCAGATCGATCATGTTGTGATAGAAGGAAGACACGTCTCCAGTGTTCTAGACGTACGTTCGCTCCGAGGTCCTAACATCGACTCGGAGCACTATCTTGTTGCAGCCAAGATACGCACCCGCCTCTGTGCAGCAAAAAACGCACGTCAACAAACACAAGGAAGGTTCGACGGCGAGAAGCTGCAATCACAACAAACTGCCGAACGATTTACTACTCGGCTTGCACTCCTGCTTTTTGAGAGCACTCGTCAACAACTCGGTATAAGGGAACTGTCGGATGGCATTTCAAACTCCTTACGTACATTTGCAACCGAAGCCATTGGTTTTCGAAAAGTGCAAAAAAAACAGCTGGTACGACGAGGAGTGCCGTGACGCAGCGGAGAGAAAACAGACTGCCTACCTCGCAACGTTACGATCGACCACAACACATGTGGGATGGGATAGATACCGAGAGTTGAAGGGGGAAGCGAGACTCATTTTCAGACAGAAAAAGAAAGAGGTCGAAATGCGTGAGTACGAAGAGCTTGATAAGCTGGCCGACAGGGGTAATGCTCGAAAATTCTACGAAGAAATGCGGCGGCATACAGAAGGTTTCAAAACTGGATCATACTCTTGTAGGTCACCGATGCCCAGAGCATACTTAAATTATGGAGGGAACACTTCTCCAGCCTGCTGAATGACAGTGAACGCACAACGCCAGGAGAAGGCGAACCCGATTCCCCAATCGATGACGATGGATCAGACGTTCGATTGCCCGACCATGAAGAAGTTCGAATAGCAATTACCCGCCTGAAGAACAACAACGATGGATTACCGGCCGAGCTATTCAAACACGTCGGCGAAGAACTGGAACGATTGGAATTTAAGTGTGCTCTGTCCAATCCATAAAAAAGGAGACCCCACAATCTGCTCCAACTACCGTGGGATAAGCTTCCTCAACGTCGCATATAAGGTTCTATCTAGCGTATTGTGTAAAAGGTTAAAGCCCACCGTCAACAAACTGATTGGACCTTATCAGTGTGGCTTTAGACCTGGAAAATCAACAACCGACCAGATATTTACAATGCGCCAAGTCTTGGAAAAGACCCGTGAAAGGAGAATCGACACACATCACCTCTTCGCCGATTTCAAAGCTGCTTTCGACAGCACGAAAAAGAGCTGCCTTTATGTCGCGATGTCTGAATTTGGTATTCCCGCAAAACTAATACGGCTGTGTAAACTGACGTTGAGCAACACGAAAAGCTCCGTCAGAATCGGGAAGGACCTCTCCGAGCCGTTCGATACCAAGCGGAGAAAATAATACGAGCTGCAGAACTAAACTGAGAAGTTACAATCTTCTATAAGAGTGTACAGCTGGTGGCGTATGCCGATGATATCAATATGCTCCGGTCCGGTCTGACGTTGAGCAAAACCGAAAGCTCCGTCACGACCGGGAAGGATGTCTCCGAGCCATTCGATACCAAACGAGGTTTTAGACAAGGTGACTCCCTATCGTGCGACTTCTTCAACCTGCTGCTGGAGAAAATAATTCGAGCTGCAGAACCAAATCGAGCAGGTGCAGTCTTTTATAAGAGTGTACAGCTGCTGGCGTATGCCGATGATATTTATATCAGAAGAACATGGCTTCGCTTGGAATATTCAATTGGCGCCACATAGCGAATAGAAAAAACGACTGGCGCGCTGTTGTTAACTCGGCTATAATCGCGTAAAAGAAGAAGAAGATATAGATAAGTATAACTTAAAAACATAATATGTATCTTAAAAAACTTAATATGTATATTACAATAATGACTCATATTAATCCTACAAAATTGACAAAACTTTTTATGAAGCGTTAGTTCTCTTTTATTGTTACTTCTAGACTGCCTGCTTTAACTTAAATCAAATCTAAGCTAAGCCAAGTTGAGTTGTTCATATCACCGGCATTGACAAAGCTGAAGCGAAAACTGCTGAGCGCGAATTCTGTAGAATTCGGCATCGGCGGAAGTGATCGCTGTGAATATAATTTTCTGTAAGAAGTCATGCAGACGCAAAGCCAGCATTTCTTGAAATTGGGCAATTTTGTCATTGACTCCCTCTCTAATTTCTGCTTGTCCTCAAGCAGACGTCAAAAGTATGGAATGTTGTTAAATTGTAATCGTGGGATTAATACCTGTGGCGTATTGCAACCTACAACCGATATCTTGCCCATAGTCGTTTTGCTGGTGTTTCGAATTGTCGTCATTTGTAAGGCTACTTCCTTCCTCTTATTTTTGCAAACGTGTAGACTCCAATGTTATACCATCGCCAACTTGGAGATTTTACCAACGTGATCAGCATTACTGAATTTGCATTCTGCCTTTTATCCTCTAAATAGCTTTGGCATACAGTTCGTTTCGCTTGAGTTAAAAATTTCGTCATTATTACATACTTTAAAATTATTAACGGTTTTGGAATTACTTGATAGTCCAAACAATTTTGTGTTTAGCAGGAATATTTCTTTTTCATCTAAGTGGATCATTTTGACAACTGGTTTTAATATTATGTTTTGGGATGTAGTGCAGGTCACCTCCAAGCTGGTGCTTCCTGAGTAACGCTAAATGACATGCGGCCTTCAGGGCCTTACAACTCCAATGACGACTTTTTGGCTTCGAAGTGGTTTAGAGTAGGAAAACTTTCTTCGGATTTGGTAGAACCCTGGGCTGCTAGCGGCGACATTCTGGCACCTGAGTATGATGAGGTGACACTCATCAGAAATGGCTGATGGGCTAATGCTGCAACCACACCCGTCCCGTTAAAACCCTGGCAGGCCTCAGAGTACGTTCCCCCTTCCGTCGTCGTTAAGTTGGCATGGTAGGTGTAAGTTGAGACGACTCCTTCTTTATGCTGGTCGTCTCTGAACGTATTGCCTCATTAAGGCGTACGTCAACCCTCGCCTTGGCCTCGTCACTGAGATAGCCTTGGGACCATAAAAGGCGACTACCTCTCCGGGGACGGATAGCGGCTATGAGTGGGGAGCTTTTTTTGCATGGACAACAAAACTAATGACAAAAACACAAACGACGGAAAGGCGACGATGGTAGGTGAGGGGATATCGAAATCGGCATCCAAATCTATCGCAGGGGCTGCTGCTCCTGTGGGGACGAAACCGTAGCTGGGTAACTGCAGCAACAGGACTAAGACTCCAGTAGGAGTCTCCTCATCAGGCATTAAGTTGGAGGAAGCCGGCGCAAGCCCGCCGGAAAGAGAAGTAGGGAAGGGTGGAGCCTTCATACGCGGCGGAATCGCCAGCACTAGCAAAGAACCTCAGCTAGAATTGTGAAGGGATCCACAGGGGGCAGAAGCAAGGCAGCTTTAGCAAGGAAGCTGAAGTCTGACCTCTGATTGGCTGCCAAAATCGTGGAAAGGTACGGTGGTAAGCATGTTGGTCAGGTATCTGAGCAGCGTGCTAATACGCTTGAGTAGGCCAAGAAGGTGTTGAGCTAGAGCGAGACCGATAGGGCTGAACCGGAAACGAACAGACTTGAACCAGCGGTTAAGCGGCATAGGTCGCATGAGGGAGAAACCTATCTTGGAAAAAACCCGCGAACGGGAGCTGCGCCAACCTTTAGTGAAATCGCTAAAAGCGCTGATACAATAGTACTTGGTGTGATCGACCGCAGCAGGGAGGATGGTGCCATCTCCAACGAAGAATGGAAGAGCGGCAGCTATCGCTTCAGTCTTCCTGAAGGTGGTCAAAGCAATCCTTGGGCCACCCCCAAAATGCGTGAGTGCCGGTTGGCACCATGAGCTGCACAAGCTGACAAGATGTGCCAAAGAAAGGTCGGCTATCTTGTATAAGGAGGCAGTCTCTCAGGTGGGGAAGGTTTGGAAGGGAGCCATACTGGAGGCCGTGGAGAAAGCAGATCTTCCTCTTCGCCCGAAGGCTCGCATCTGGCTGCCAGCCGAACCTTCTACTGCGAATGAGATTGAGGATATCCTCAGATACTACAACCGCAAGACTGGAGGGTTATAAGGCTGGAGAGAACCGACGAACCATATCGGCAAGCGCTGATAATGCTTACCGCGGAGTCCATCGGTTCTCTCAGCAAAACCAAAAGAGGCATAAGCTATGGGTTTGAAATGGTAGTGCTGAAAGCACCCAAGCTGCAGATGCGGGGGATAAGGCGGACGGCGTTGGTGATGGTCAAATGACATTCGAAAATGACCCGAATCTCGTCCTGATCCAGGAACCGTGGCTGACTAGTAACGAGATCTCTGGATTGAGGATGAAGACCCATAAGCTGCTGGGGACCAAGGAAGTAGGTAGAAACAGAGCCAGTATGCAGCGAAAATCTTCGCATATGTAATAGGGGAAACTCTCCTACTTTTGTCCGCAGGCAGAGAGGAGGTTCTTGACCTCACCCTAGGCTCATTCGGAATTGTCCCGCTGATATCAAACTGGAGGGTTCTCGATGATCACTCCTGTTTAGTCTGGTCGGAGAATGTCCGCCTAGAAAATATTTCAGAAATCCTAAGAACACAGACTGGGAAAGTTACCGCAGGAGGCTTCGGCAAACTCTCCCACTCTCACCGGAAGTGGACGCGTTGGCCACGAACGATGTGGTGGATGGGTGGGTTAAGGTCTTCACTGAAGAGCTCATGTACACTGAAAGCACCGAAGGGCAGAGGGAAACCTCTATGGTAGACTATGGAACTCTGATATCAGGACGTCCTGCAGACGTTTATTTAACAGGACCCATAGCAGTGGGTTATCTGATGACTGGGCGTTGTATAAAACAGGTCTTTCAATACACAAGTCCGAGAAAGGCTAAGAGGATCTCGTAGAAGAGCTTCTGAGAAAAAGTGGAGCGCTGTCACAAATCCTCTAGATTCAGGCGTATTCTAGCAAAAAAACCAGTGTCCCTCGGTTTTCTCAAGGATGCGAATAGGAAGTGGGCCCTGAGCAGTGAAGAAACACTTCAGATGATCCTTGATGCTCGTTTCCCGAGGAGGTATCTCTCGGAGTGTTGCATGATGACTGCACGGCCTTTGTCGACCTTCTGGATGAGCGATACTTGACATGGGCGATAAATTCGTTCAAAGCGTTAAAGACCCCGGGTCCGGATGGCATCATACCAGCGCAGCTGCAGCAGGCTGTAAAGGTATCATGCAGCTGGTTGGCACCTATCTATGCGAACTGTATCAGATTAAGTTACATCCCGGGGGCCTGGAGACGAGTCAGAGTTACGTTCACTCCGAAGGATGTCAAGGGCTCCCATATTACGATCAAGGTTTTCGTGGCTATTAGACTCAGAGAATTTGCTGCTCCGGAGAGCGTACATCTTCAGAGAAGTGACCATTCTCTCAGATAGCAGAGCGGCTATCTCTAGCTCTAGCTAGCAAGGAAAGGCACCCTAGAATCATTATCGGTAGAATGGCCACGGGTCAGTGCTCCTGCATCCTCTTGTGTTCTACTAGATAGCTAGGCCGCATGAATGCTTGGCCAACGCTGGGCCAGCTTCAGTAGGTCGCAAAAGGCTTTTGGCCCAAGATAGATCGCAGGAGATCTAGTGATCTCTTTGCCCTCAGTAAGGCTGGCCTTTCATTAGTAGTGGGGCTCTTAAAAGGCCACTGTCCTATTGGCACACATGCGGTGAGAATGGGAATCTTATCGGACGCCGACTGCATAAGTTGTTTGGAGGAAGATGCGGTAGAAACAAGCCAGCACTTCCCTCTTGACTGTATCGCGTTTGGGAGGTTAAGACTTAGACACTTAGGGGCGTATACCTTCAGACTTCCTACCGAACTGGCGGATGTTGAAGTTAAGCGCCTTTGTAAATTTGTATTGGCTACAAAGGGTTTTGCCAATCTGTAAATCCGAACACGGGAGCTATTTTTTCAATGACTTCACAAAGGACTACATTATCAGTCCACGTGCGATCTCTCATCGGCCATCTAACCTTACTTTTAACCTAACCTTTGAAAATTTGGCTCTTCAACATTCGGAATCTTTACAATATAAGTAAGTGTTGTTTTGTTGTAAGATAGAAACATCAGAGAATTCTAACATTTCCTCAATCGATAACTGAGGCAATTTACTCATACAGGATATTTTATTAACCTGTTCAAATTCATCTTTACTCTGGAGCAGTGCGTTTACAATGTTTAACCTTGCCCACTGTATTGAGTATTTTATGTTGTTAACTTCATCTTTTATGAGTCCAGCTTGATTTTGTAAGGTTATAGCTACTTCGTCACTGAAAAAACTATCCTTTCGTAGGGAATTCGTAAGGTCATTTGTTAGGCTTGTTAACTTGAATATTTATTCGCGGTTCAAATTGTCTATTTATTATGTTTTGTTCGTTATTGTTTGAAATTAAGTTGTTGATACTTTGTTTTACTGTGATCAGATCATATAGGTCGGGACTACATGCGATATATTTTCCAAGCTGAACCTGTCCAGTTTTGTACGGCGCCTGTTAAAAGATTACGTTATCGTATCAAATGAGGTGAATGCGTAAATTATTTCCTTTTGAAGAGTAGGATATAAACCGTTAGTTTTTAATTCATGTCAATATGGTAAAGTAATTTGTCAAGAGTGTCGTCTATTAAGTTCAAGTCTATAACATAAACTATTCTGGTGGTTGTTGTCCTTATATTTCATATTCCTTTGTGGATGGTAATTGTTTGGGCATCAGTGTAATTTGTTACCTCACTGAATCTGTTTATTGTCGTCAAACTCCATCTCAATAATACTCTGAAAAAAATGTAAAAAGTATTTCGTATACTGCTTTTAAGAAAGTTTTTTCCTGATTCCGTTAGTATTGTTGTATTTTTGTGTTCTTTCACTATTTCTTTTTGGTATCTTGAAGTCAGTTTCGATCCTAACTTTGTGTTTCAAATATTTTTTGTTCTGTCGAGTAAGTTTTTAATCTTTTTCGCGTCTTGTTATGGTTCTTTAGGTCTGACATTTGTTTCTGTTTAAGTTTGTCGATGTTTTTCCCCACTCCTTTGGAATTGTTCTGGACTAGTCGTTATGTTGCTGCCAAAAAATACGTCCAATGGTCTTTTTCCTGTTACTAAATGTATAGAGTAATTATATTCGCAAATGGCCCTGGTCAGGAGTTCTTCGAATCACTTATGTTCTTTCTTTATTCTTGGATATCTCATGATTTTGGATTTCATGCAGAGGTTTCTTTGTATCTTCTATGGCTTTAGACTTAATGATTCTACCCTGAGCAAGTTTAGAGAATTTGTCTATGGCGGTCAAGACAAGTGTTTTTTCTGTCGAGTAAATGTCTATATGTATTATTTGACCTGGGTATTCAAGGACTCTGGTTTAGTGGGATGTCGGTCGTATTTCTCTTCCTTATATACTCGACATTGGTTTAATATTGCTATAATCTTTTGCTTCATTTTAGGAAAGTAGGATTTCCCCGACCATTTGTTGTTTGTTTTCCATAGCTTGTTACTGCTGTGACAAGGTCTTTAACCATAATTGAGGTGAATATAGATTTAATATTTTTAAAGTAAAGGGGATACATTTTCTGAATTTGTCCCATTACTTTCAGAGAGGATTCCGTTCGTCACGAACGGATTGAGGTATTTTTTTAGAATGCAGACGAGGTCTTGGCTAGGGTAATCTGGCTCCGTTAGTGCATCCTAGTGAAAGGTCGGATGTGGGATACTGAAAGCATAATCTGTGTAATTTCCCTTTTGAATGAAAATTTGGTTTTTGAAAGCGTTGATGAGTACCTCAATGCTAGGTATAAGGTACTCGCCTGAGTTTTCAGAGCTGTGTTGTGTGGATACCGTTGATGTTAGTGAGTTTGTTTGATTGATTCTTGATAGAGCATCAGTCACTACATTCCCCTTGCCTGGTTTGTAAAGTAGTTCGTAATTGTATTCTTCCGAGTAAAATTTTCATCTTTTGACTCTACCGTTCCCATTCCAATTACTAAGAGAATGTGTGGGGGGCTCATGATCTGTATAAATTTTGACTTTCGCTTTACCATAAAGGTAGTTCCTGAATTTTTTTAAAGACTATATTACTTGTATTGCCAACATCTCTTTTCGTTCGTGGCTTAATTTTCTACCGCTTTAGAAAGAGATCTTGAAAGAAAAGATATCGGTTTATCATTCTGAGACAATACGAGGCCGGGCGAAGTTGGAGGCGTCCGTTGTTAACTGGAATTCTTTATTATAGTCGGGGTATTGTAATATTACTTTTTCGGATACTAGTGCATTTTTTAGTTTTTAAACGCTTCCACTGCCTCTTGATTAAGATTAATTAACTTTTTTGCGGGTTCTCTTTTGGATACGCGTCCCTCCTCCCCTCTTAAAAGTGAGCTAAGTCGTTCGGCCATCTTAGCGAAGTCCTTAATAAAACGCCTATAATTGCTGTCTAGGCCGAGAAATGCCTGCAGTTCTTTTTGTGTCTTTGGTTGAGGGTAATTGGCTATTGCCAGAACTTTGTCCGGATTTGTTTCGATGCCTTTATGGGAAATGACGAACCCTAAGAATTTTACCCTAGTTTTGAAGAATTCACATTTGTCCAATTGGCATTTAATATTGGTATCTTGCAGGGTTTGGAAAATTGTTTGCAAATTTTTCGTATGCGACTCGCTATCCTTGCTAAAGATAACCATGTCGTCGATGTATAGTATATGCAACATATTTTACCAATATGTTCTCGAAGTATATTATCGAGTGCGCGTTGGAATATGAAAGCGCATTTTTTAATCGGAACGGGAGTAGTAAAAACTCGTATTTCCCGTTATTAATTGAGAAGGCTGTTTTCTCTACGTCAGAATCTTTGAGTAGGATTTGGTGAAACCCACTTTTAAGGTCTAGGACCAAAAATATTTTATTATTTCCCAGTTGAGCTAAAACTTCATTTATATCCGGTAGTGGATATCTATCATCGATGGTCACTAGATTCAGTTTCCTATAATCGATCACCATGCGGTATTTTTTCTTGCCTGAAGCATCTGGTCTCTTATGTATATTCCACACTGATGAAATATATGGTGAGCAGGAAGTGCGGACTATTCCGTCATCCCATAATTCTTTGACCTGTTTGCTGACTTCATCCCTGAGAGTCTTTGGATATTGATAAAACTTAGAAAATACGTGTGAATCTGTATTTGTTCTAATCTCTGCTTTGATATTTGTGATGTAAATTATTTTGCCATTCACACTGCCAAAAAGGGATGAAAATTTTTTTACAAATTGGTGCAAATCATTTCTTTGTATGTCCTTCACAAATCCTTTCCTTAATTGGAATATGAATATTTATCTTTATGGTCATTAATTTCTTGTGAATTTTAGTTTGCCTCTAATTCTTTAGGGCTTTCGCTCCCTAAAATAGCGCAAAAGATGTTAATGTAGGCAGCAAAAAAAAAATTTATGATAATTTCAGGTCGATTAAACAAGTTAGCTGTCTTATGGTGCGTTATTTTGATACCACCTCCCACTGTCATTGCATTAAATGGGATTTCGTTCGGTATTGAGTTCTGTACAAATTTCGGGTGGATGTAATTTCTGTTAGAGCCGGTGTCAATAAGTATCTTAAGTACCTGCCCACTCCCCTGCTTACATTCGAAATATGGAAGTGAGGAGTTCCTTATTCTAAAAAATGCAATCTCATACAGGTCTTCGTTCCATCGAATGCGAAATTCGCGTGGCCAATCCGCAACCATAAATCTTTCGCAGAACCTTTCTCCCGAAAATTCGCAACGTCGGCTCATCAGTTGTTGTAATCGTCCAAGCCTCCGCACCATATAGCAGAACGGGAATTATAAGTGACTTATAGAGTTTTGTTTTTGTTCGCCGAGAGAGGATTTTACTTCTCAATTGTATATGTATTCCGAAGTAGCACCTGTTGGCAAGAGTTATCCTGCGTTGGATTTTCAGGCTGACATTGTTGGTGGTGTTTATATTGGTTCCAAGATAGATGAAATTATCTACAACTTTAAAGTTATGACTGTAAACAGTGACATGAGAGCCAAGTCGCGAGTGCGACGACTGTGTGTTTGATGACAGGAGATATGTATTTCGTCTTGTCCGTATTCACTGATACTAATATGTTAAATTTCTAATACATAGGTATTACTTTAAGAAAATATTGAAGTTTCCTTCACTCGCACTTTAATTGCGCTTTTCTAGTTTAATTAATTTTACTAATTCAATAATTGCACTAATTGTATTTATGTTTCAATATTTATGAATTCAATATCTGTTTTTATTTTTGCGATACTGTAATCGATGATGTCGCCTTTCCTGATAGTACGGGTGTACTCCTGTTTGCTCTTTCTACTTGTCCTGACAGAATGTGTGAACCCCGAAGTGCAATCAACAATTAAATTTAGATTGCAGTAGGTTTATTTCCGTGCGGTCAAATTAACACCCACGAGTCCCTCGGAAAGTATGTTTTTAATCTTTTTAGCCGACTTCGCCAACCTGGTTAAGCGGTTGAGCCGTCAACTTTATTAGTTGTTAACGCGTGTCGTCCCTGGACCCTCAGGCCTCTGCTCGGGCGCCAATTAACAAAACTTTTTATAAAGCGATAGTTCTCGTTTGTTTTTACATTTAGACTGCTTTAATTTAAATAAAATCCAAGCTAAGCTAATTTGAGTTGCTGATATCGCTGGCATCGACTAAGCTGAAGAGAAAAACTAACACCTTCACGCGAGTTACATCTCAGGTTGCATCTGACGGCATGCAGTTGTGCACCACATCGCATGATCAGCCAGTACGTGACCAAAACAGCAGACTCAGCTTATTTTGAGTCTGTTGGAATGTGCGGTACACCCACACATTGGGGCAGAGTCGAGTTACTGATCTGATGGCAGAGTCAGACTGATTCTTACTACAGAACAGAAAACAACGTTTTAAACCTATAACTGGCGCAGTCGAACGGAACTGTTCTATATTCTCTCTCAGCTCCGCTCAGCTAGCAAATAAAAGCTTAAAATAAAAGCTAAATAAATTATTATTAAACAAAAGTACTGTTATTAAAATAAAAGGGGCAAAGATACAGCTAATCATATAAATCCCAAAGCAAAACAAAATTATACATTTGACTTGGAAAATTATAGCAAAAGCAAAAACAGAATTCAAAAAGTGAAAGAATTTGTGAAAAGTGCAAAGCAAAAATTATTTTGAGAAAAAATAGAGAAAACTGTTGAAAACCCTAAAAGTGAGCTTTAAAATATTCCATTGGATTACTGCATTTGGACTACCTTTAATACAAAAACAACTACAGCAACAGCAGAGACAGCAGCAGCAGCTTTGACAAAAAAAACAGCAACAACAGCAGCAGCAGCAGCTATAGTGCGGAAAAGTATTGTAAGAATAAATTAAATATTGATATTTTAAGAAAACAATTTAAATAAAATGGCTCATAATAATAGGAATTTAGAAAACTGTGTAGTAGCAATTACACAATTGTTAGAATTAAATGCAATAAATAATCAGAGGTCAATGAGACCTTGAAAAAGATTTAAAGTATGTAAATTCTTTTGAGGGTAATGCCGGCCAATTGCCAGCATTCATTGAGGCAATAGATAGGATTCTGAGGGATTATTTAAGCCAGGAACAAGAAGTTTTTAGAGTAGTGTATGATTTAAAAATAAGCGGGAAAGCAAAAAATTATTTTTACCTTGCCCCACCAGCTAGTTGGGAAGATTGCAAAATAAAACTTAAACAACATTTTAAGCCAGGAAAAGATCAGATGACTATAACTAGAGAAATAAATACATTACGAGTAGGTAGCATTAGTGAGTTAAGCAGGAGAATCAGGGATTATTTAAACCAGGAACAAGAAGTTTTTAGAGTAGTGTATGATTTAAAAGTAAGCGGGAAAGCAAAAAATTATTTTCACCTTGCCCCACCAGCTAGTTGGGAAGATTTCAAAATAAAACTTAAGCAACATTTTAAGCCAGGAAAAGATCAGATGACTATAACTAGAGAAATAAATAAATACTAGAGAAAAAAATTTCATTGACTCAGTTATCAGGAATTATATACAGTTTTATAGGGCTAGGCGATGGAAATTTAAATCCTATATTTTTAACAAGAAACAGAAATTCAAACCAATTTGATCAGAAGGCAAGAAATTTTAATAGTAACCAAAATCAAAATAATCAAAGAATAAACAACTTTAGGAGACAAAATATTGGCGATCAAAACAATGATCGTTATTATGCACAAAATAATTCGGGACGATACTCACAAAGAAATACTAACTTTTCAGGGCAAAATAATTATCATCCAAATAATCCACAGAGACAAACTAATTATCGGACAGGAAATTCAGGCCAATATTCAAATCAATATCGTTATAATAATATTAATAATAATAATAACGGCTATGGTAATTCAGCAAGACAAAATATACAGAACGGCACTCGACAAACAAGACGTTCAAATGGCCCAACACCCATGGATGTTGATGCTGTGAGCAGGACAGAGGAAACGAATAAAAACGAGGAATTTTTTACCAATTAGCCTCGGAAAATCAAAATAAAATATTAATTTCACTTACTTTGTTTAACAAAAAAATGGTGTGCATTGGTAGACCCAGGCTCTACTATTAGTATTATGAAAAAGTCAAGCTTCGAACATTAAAAGTTACCGGTTCTAGAAAAAAATAAAACAGTAATTAGTACACTGAATGGCGGACACCATGTCCGCTATAATTTAAATACCCTCACAATGCTAGGATGAGATTGTTGAAAATAGACTTTGAAAAACCGTACGATCTTCTACTAGGAATCGATTTTATATTTAATAATTTCAATATAATCGATATTGAAAACGAAGAAATTGAGCATAAAAATGGTGTTAAAATTCCGTTTTATTCAAAAACTATCCAAGAGCAAGTATTTGCATTGGAAGAAAGTAAAATGCAAAACATTCAACTGGATCATTTAAAATCAAATGAACGAAAGGAGGTTGAAAAATTGCTAAATAAGTATGAAAAATTGATGTATATAGGTTGCCTCCGAAACATGAGTAAGAAGCGATAAGGCAAATTAGGGAGCTAGAAAAACAAGGTATAATTCGGAAAAGTAGGGGTAAATATAGTTCACCTTTTATTATAGTACCAAAAAAATGTGATAGTATGGGCAATAAAAAACTTCGTTTAGTAATCGATTACCGTAGACTAAATCAAATAACTGTCGATGATAAATATCATTTGCCAAACATTGATGGAATCTTGTACAAGTTGGGCAATGCGCAGTACTTCAGCACACTTGATCTAGCCAAAGGTCATCATCAAATTTTAGTGGATAAAAAGAATATTGAAAAGACAGCTTTTGTATCTCCGGTCGGATTATACGAATATATAAATGCCCTTCGGACTAAAAAATGCTCCGGCTACCTTTCAACGACTAATGAATGACATATTACGGGAATACCTAAATAAGATATGTGTCGTTTATTTGGACGACGTATTAATCTTTTCAACGTGATTGGAGGAACATTTAAACTCCTTAGAGAAAATTTTTTCAAAGTTAAAGGAACATAATTTAAAAATTCAGATAGATAAATGTAGTTTCTAAAGAGAGAAACAAAATTTTTGGGGCATACCTTAACAAAAGAAGGGTTTAAGCCAAATCAGGACAAGATAGCAGCAATACAAAATTTGAAAATACCTAGAAACGAAAAACAATTAAAAAGTTTCTTGTGAGCCACTGGTTATTATAGAGAGTTCATTACGGACTACTCAAAAATTGCATATCCAATGATTAAATATTTAAAAAAGGATTATAAAATAAATTCAAGAGATCCGCAGTACATAGCTAGTTTTGAAAATTTGAAATCACTAATATCATCACATCCAATTTTAAAATTTCCTGAATATGATAAGGAATTTACTATTACAACGGATGCAAGTGATTACGCAATAGGCGCAGTGCTTTCTCAACAAGGTCAGCCAGTGTGCTACATTAGCAGAACTTTAAATAACCATGAACAGAAATATGCTACAACAGATAAAGAATTCCTAGCCATTATATATTCAATAACCTATTTCAGGCCGTACATATGTATATGGCACAAAATTTAAAATTATAACTGATCATTGCCCGATAGTATTTTTGAATAAAAAATATAAAGGAAGGGAGTTTTCACAACGGCACCAAAGGTGGCTATTGAAAGTGCAAGAGTTTAATTATGAAATTGAATATCAGAAAGGGAAAAATAATGTAGTAGCAGATTTTTTAAGCCGAATTGAAAATTCTGCAAAAATCGACGAAAGTAATGATAAAGAATCCAATTTAGAAATGTCAGATACAATACATTCCGCAGAATAGGTACTATTAGAACACTTCTTTATAAAAGAAGAAATTGTTAACAAGTATAAGACCCAAATTATAATAACATATAGTCCCCAAACTGAAGTTCAAATAATACATGGAAGGAAAGTTATTGAGATCAACCCTATTGATACGGAGAACATATTGAAAAATATTTTCCGAAGACATATTGACAAGGGCAAAGTGGGTATTTTTTCCGAAGTAGAGGAGACCGATTATCACAAAATTCAACTACTACTGATAAGCATGTTTTCTTGTAATAGCAAGGTGCAATTCATAAAATGTACAAAAAAAGCAACCGAAATTATACAAGAAGAAGATCTGCATAAACAAATTTCACTTTACCATAGTAATGAGTCAATGCATAGCGGAATAAACGAGACTTACAATACACTTAAGGATAAAATATTCTATTATAGGTAATTGCGAAAATGCAAGCAAATTAAATATGACAGGAAACCGTTAAAGCCGAAGTTAAAATTAACAGAGACACCTTCAGATAAAAACGAAATAATACATGTGGACATTTTTCATTTTAAAAAGCAGTGATTTGTCACAGTAATTGATAAACTAACAAAATTTGCAGCAGCATTCAATATAATTGACAGAAATTGGAGGGCAAAGAAGGCCATCATAATTGAACATTTTACGAAATTTGGGAAACCATCATGGACAACGAATTCAGGGCCGAACAGTTAATTCAGTTCTTAAATACAGAAGGAATCGAAGTAGACTTAACAAAACCAAACTCTCATACAGGTAATGCAGACATTGAGAGGCTACACTCAACCTTGTTAGAAAAACTAACAGGAATTGAGGATCCAAGTCTCTCAACAGAAATGAGGATACATATCGTTATAGGTAACTATAATGATCGCTTTCACTCAACCATAAAATGTACACCCAATAACGCAAGAAATAGTATAGATCCAACCATTTTAAAAAATACAATAGACCAGAAGAAACAACTCACCATACACAATAGAAATAGGTACAGAGAAGAATATATAGAACTGAGATCGACCGGACCGATAAAAAATCACAAAAGAGCACGGCATAAAGATCAACCGAATTACCGACTTAACCCACTACAGAACGTTCATCCGACTAATATAAAAAGACCAATGAAATTGGCAAATATTGAAAACCCAAACGAGAGGGATGAAGATACATCTAGCTTAAGGGCATTTAATGGGGATAATAACACCTAAAAAAAAAGACAAAAAAACCGTTATAAACATGAGGTTCAAAATAATATAGCTGCCGCTAAAAACATCGAGGATGTTAACTAAAGAAGAAATAGATAACTGTGACATAGATTTTTATAAACTGAAACTGGCCAAGGAAGGAGTAGTAGCTTTCAAAAATGGAGCACTTGTGTTCGCCATTCAAATACCAAAGAGATTTTTTAAAGTGTATATGTAAAATTAATTATGCCTCTACCAAATAAACGAAAATTGCAAATAGTTCATGAGGATGAAAAAATTGTAACAATAAATAAAAAACATTATAAATATGAAGATAATACGTTATTAAGAAAACTAAAATTAAGTAGGAATTGTATTTTTTTAACGCTTGTGAATTTAAATATAACAATACTACAATAATACAAGAAATAAGCGATGATACTTTGATCATCAAGAATGCAAAAAATTTGAAACTTATACAAAATTGTGATGACAGAGATTTTGTACTGCAAAATAACTATATATTAAATTTTGAAAAATGTGAAATTAAAATTAATGAAGAAAAATTTAGCAACAACAAGACTAAATTTGTTGATAGACTGATGCATCCTGTGAAAGTTTTAAACCAACGCTATGAGTCAAAAATAAAATTTGAAGATATTGTACCAAATCATTTCAAGAACATTAAAGAAATAGAGGAACTAAAATATCATAAAAACGTATCCTATGGCATAAGTGCCTCACTAATTATAACAATATTAATAAATATAATTATTGTTACTATTTACTTATGTAAAAGAAAAAATGAAAAGATAAGTTTGAAAATCATAAATAAAAGAAGTCATGAGACTTCTCAGAGTGGCTCTGGGGAACTTACATCTCAGGTTACGTCTGACGGCATGCAGTTGTGCACCACATCGCATGATCAGCCAATACGTAACCAAAACAGCAGACTCAGCATATTTTGAGTCTGTTGGAATGTGCGGTACACCCACACATTAGGGCAGACTCGAGTTGCTGATCTGATGGCAGAGTCAGACTGATTCTTACTACAGAACAGAAAACAACGTTTTTAATCTATAACTCGCGCGGATCCAGCTTGGGCTATTCATAGAGCTATCGTGATCTATTGTGAAGGTCAGCAGGAGGCGTATAGCTGAAGGACCTCCAGATATGCAGGTTAGCAATAAGCAACAGAGATGGAGGGTGTACCTTAAAAAGTTATGTTTGCCCGGCGAAGTCCCTGTGATGGGGTGAAATCGACACCGCTCTTAAATAAGTGTCAAATCAATATAATCCCCGAAGCGTCTGATTCAGAGTGAGCGACTTACTAGGCAGCGTCTGTCTTCAGGATAGGAGCGAATGAAGTAAGCACCATCTGTAAACATAAAATAAAAAATATATAGAGTTACCGTTTTGGGGGGTAATCAAGTGGGCTCCCAGCCGTCGGTATCTAACGACTGAAATGATGCGATGGTGGACCATCTACAAGCATGAGCAAGTGCAAATATCAAAAGATCCTGCTCGAAATAAGAAGAGCTAAAACTAGGAGTACATACGAATACCGAGAAGAAATGGTTAGGATATTAGATGACCCAGCCCAGATATGAGGTTTAACTTATGAGCTAACTGTCGAAACTCGTGATTTTGACGAAACCACAACGACGGAGAGATACCATAACATAAACCAAAGAGTAAAGCGAAATGAAAGGAATTAATCCACAAACACGGAGCAAAAAGCTCTGCGATGACCTGATCGACGGGTAATAAGACCCAATACTTAATCGGGTAACACTTCTACACCAACTGCGGATAATATGACCACGTCGTATAAAACTATGCGACCAACTCAAAGCTTATTCGCAGTCAATCTGTCGTCAAAGCTAATCAACACTAAAACCGAACCCATCATAAAGCGGAGAGAGAGTGAGAACGTGCTCTCAGCACAGGGTATGCTCATAGATGAGCTACAAAAACAAGCACTAGCTGAATTTCAGGAGACAACAACTCATACAATCGTGAAGGAGAAAAGAGGTCGCACCATGTAGTCTGATTATCCATTAGCAGATGAACATAGTCTACAACAGCGGATATACTTTCCCCTATGCTCGTGGGTCCAGAATATAAACCAGTGTGAGAACTAAATATTCATGCAGAATTTAGCCCACATAACGCATGAAGACGCACCCTGTTAAACAATTACAATATAGCAACTACTCACACAAAACGGGGAAACCCACACCACATAAACAACACAGCGGGAAAATCACGCTACTTGCAGACGAAAACACAGCAAAAATATGAATGAATAGCGGTAAACTGGCTTGACAGAGAGGTAGCAGGCCGATCATCACGAGTCGGCACCATACTCAGCAGTAAATCGATCCTCTGGCTAGTCTTGGTACCCTGACATGAGAATGCGATCTTTTAAGGATGAGCTTGATAATGAGTTGATCCTCTGACCGACTGAACCATTAACATTGCGGTCGCTAATATAGTTTCCTGTGGTCCGGGTTTTTTCACTATACCGCAGACAACCGTGAGTTACGAAGCAGAACCTCGTTATTGAAGCACACACGAGCGCCAGTAGAAGCGGCCGAGCGTCGTCGTTGTAGCACACACGAGCGTCAACGCATGCAGCAGAGCGTCGTCGCTGATACAGTTCCAGAGAGGAGCAGAACGTCGCTTATCACCCCAGAACGCGGCAGAGTGGGAACGCTATCGCGCTACTGGGCCACTTTAATCCGTACCGTTACTCTGTCATAGCGCTCTCTTTGGGTGACGACACTAAAACGCGCTTGAGACTATTTAAAGTAACATAAAGCAAACTGCAAGAAGCAGGGGCAGAAAAAAAGCTTCGTTACTCAAATTTAAAAAAAATGAAAGGAATTAAATGCGTCCGGATCTCCGGTAAAAAGATCGAAGGACCTAATAGCTTCTCGAAGAGAGCAGCGTTTATAACGATAACAGCCAGTGAACTGACAGAAGTGAAGCTTGGTCAGAGCACAAAGGCGAGCACTAGCCGGAGAGCTGAAGCCATAGGTCAACCTAGGAAAGCCCCAGCAACGGAGACAGACCCTACCAAATCCTATAGCCAAAGTTCGGCTCCTAAGCTGGGACAAGAGGGAGATGCCAAAAGTGTTGCTGCTAACAGTACGCATGTCAGAGAATGGTTGTTCATAAATATATGAACATGAAAGTCTTATTAAATAAGATTGAATTATGTGTAGAACATTATATTTTTGACACAAATGAATTAATACATAAAAATGCACATGTAAGCAATAAATTAAATAAAAAGTATATACAGTCCACTAAATGACTTACTCATAAAAATGTGGAAATCATTGCATATAAAAGAAAACTCATAAATTAGAGTATACATAATACTAATATTACTATACAAAACATAAATACTCCAAATATTAATGCACACAAGCAAGAGATAAGAAAGTATCAAGCGTATGTACGTATGGGTATAAGTGCGTTAGATGCACTAATCTAACTAGCTGTAAAATATCAATGCGTTGGTATCTGAAGAATGCAATAAAAATAAAATACATATTTACGTATGTGTATGTACACTAAGCATACACATATACATATCTACCTAGTTAAGAGATGGACTATATTTTTTCAGTATTTTAAGCTGGAACCGCCAGTAGCGGCAACCAAACAACAGAGGACCGCTGAAGAGGCTAAGCCGTCAGGCCTAACCCCAAAGACTAAAGGCGTCACACCCATAAAACCATTTGCAGATTTGGCCAGTAACTGCTACATGTATAACGACTAATAAAAAACTTAAAGTTTTTATGTTACACAGATACTACGGCAGTAAGCTAGGAGCGGCAACAACGATCGGATGCTGTCGTACTATATGCCGTATGAAGAAGCAGAAGTACCATCGCAGCTGATAAAAGAGGGAAACATCGAGGTGCTTGACAATATTTAGCTGTGGCTCTGATGCGCACCACAATATACAATATAGTACAGAACGGATATGAGCGAAAGGGGTGAGTTGTTCTTTAACTACTCATTAAGCACTAAACTATTGTTGTGTAACAGAAGCAATTGGCCAACATTCGTAACTAAAAACCGACAAAAGGTGTTAGATGTCGGAAGAATTAATAAACAGGTTAACCCAATGAGCTCTTAAAAAACATTACTTTTCGGATCATGGCTACTTTGAATGCACAACTGAAGAGAACGTAGGCGGCAGGCTAAAGGATTTCAGGAATATTAGGAAAACGAACTGCGCCTGCAAAAACTATATTCATTCCGCCATTTCAACCAGAGAACAAAGAGGTCACCCATACTAAGCTGCAGAATGATTGAAGGAAGCAATTTTATTTAACTCCCAAGGAGAAGAGGAATGGGGCAGCTGTTATAACCTCTTAAGGTCATATAAAAATGTAAGGAAAGACAAAAAAATAAATTCGCGGAAATCTTTTTGAAGTGATATGAAGAATACGGCTGAAGCGTCGCGACTCAGGAAATAATGGCATAACGCGTGCATAACAATGGATGCTTCCAGAAGCCAGACCACAGCTGGGCTATACCTAATGAAGATACTTCATCTCTGTAGACATAGTATCAGATATTAATTTATACTCCGGCACTCGAAGTGCACCAATTAAAAAAGGCATAAATTCGGTTTTGAAAATTATTTTTATTTATTTTAAAGTACAAAATGTGTGAAAATAATCATAAATTCAGGACGACTTCACTTTTGCTCGATGTGACCACCTTTTGCCTTAACTATGGCCTTGAGACGGTCAAAAAACGAATCGAAAGCTGCCCTAATGTGACTTGTCGGTATTTTGGCCCACTCACGAACAATGGCTTTCTTCAGCATCTCGAGACTGGTGTAGTTTTTACTTCTGGAACAAAATGGCTCAGAGCGAATAATCCATTGGATTCGCATCTAGTGAATTCGAGAGCCATTGTGTGGTCGTAATGAAGTTCCGAACGTTGTTTTCAACCATTCTTGTTCTTTCACTTACGCTTTGTGAGACGGTGCTGAGTCTTGTTGAAACTTGCCCTGGTTTGCGACCGAAATGTTTGTTTGCCTCCCACGGCTTCAAAGCAGCCTCCAGAACATATTCTCTTCCCGATAATATGTCGCATTTACTTTGACACCAGGCTCGATGAAAACAATTGGAGAGCGCCCATCTACGGTGACAGCGGCCCAAACCATTATTTGTGGCGGGTGCTGCCGCCTGGTGGATTTCTTCTTCCTCTGTTTCCCCCGGCTGGTATTGCGCCGAAGCAAAGGACTACAAATCTTTCGCAGAACCTTTCTTTCGAAAACTCATAAGGCCGACTCATCAGATGTTGTCATAGACCATGCCTCTGCACCATATAGAAGGACGGGAATAATGAGTAACTTATAGAGTTTGGTTTTTGTTCGTCGAGAGAGGACTTAAATTTTAGTTTGCATTCTCAGTCCGAAGTAGCACCTGTTGGCAAGAGATATTCTGCGTTGGATTTCCAGGCTGATATTGTTGTTGCTGATAATGCTGGTTCCAAGACTGATGAAATTATCTACAACTTTAAAGTTATGACTGTCAACAGTGACGTGAGAGTCTAATCGCGAGTGCGACGACTGTTTGTTTGATGACAGGAGATATTCCAACTTGCTCTCGTTCACTGCCAGAGCCATTTGCTTCGCTTCCTTACCCAGTTTGTAAAAATCATAACTAACGTGCCGGTGTTGAGGCCAATAATATCAGTATGATCGACATAAGCCAGCAGCGGTACTCTTATAAAAGTTTGTACCTTCTCGATTAAGTTCTGCAGCTCGAATTATTTTCTCCAAGACCAGATTGAAGAAGTCGCGCGATAGGGAGTCGCCCTGTCTGAAACCTCATATGATATCAGACGGATCGGAGAGGACCTTCTCGATCCTGAAGGAGCTTTAGGTATTGCTCAACGTCAGTTCACGCAGCCGTATTAGTTTTGCGGGGATACCAAATTCAGACATCGCGGCGTAAAGGCAGCTCCTTTTCGTGCTGTCAAGAGCAGCTTTGAAATCGACGAAGAGGTAGTGTGTGTCGATTCTCTTGTCACAGGTTCTTTCCAAGACTTGGCGCATGGTGAGTATCTAGTCGGTTGTTGATTTTCCAGGTCTAAAGCCACATTGATAAGGTCCACTCAGTTTGTTTACGGTGGGCTTTAATCTTTCACACAATACGCTCGATAGAACCTTATAACCGATATTGAGGAGGCTTATCCCACGCTAGTTGACGCAGATTGTGTGGTCCGCTTTTTGGGGATTGGACAGAGCATACTTAAATTCCAATCGTTCGGCATGCTTTCCTCCGACCATATTTTACAAAGAAACTGATGCATGATCCTTACCAATTCTTCGCCGACGTGTTTGAATAGCTCGACCGGCAATCCATCGGCGCCCACTGCTTTGTTCAGACGGGTAATTGCTTTTCGAACTTCTTCGTCGGGCAATAAAACGTCTGCTCTATCGTCATCGACTGGGGAATCGGGCTCGCCTTCTCCTGGCGTTATGCTTTCACTGTCATTCAGCAGGCTGGAGAAGTTTTCCTTCCATAATTTTAGTATGCTCTGGGCATCGGTTACTAGATCATCGCCGTGGTGTCTACAAGACTATCCTCTGGTCTTGCAACCTTCTGCTAGTCGCCGCATTTTGTCGTAGAATTTTCGAGCATTCCATTTGTCGGCCAGCTTGTCAAGCTCCTCGTACTCAAGCATTTCGGCCTCTCTTTTTTTCTGTCTACAAATGCGTCTCGCTTCCCTCTTCAACTGTCGGTATCTATCCCATCCTGCACGTCTTGTGGTCGACCGTAACGTGGTGAAGTAAGCAGTCTGTTTTCTCTCCGCTGCAACACGGCTTTTCTCGTCGTACCAATGGTTTCGGTTGCAGCTGTACGTAAGGAGCTTGAAATGCTGTCCCACAGTTCAATTATACCGAGTTGTTGACGCGTGTTGTCAGAGAGCAAGAGTGCAAGTCGAGTAGAAAATCGTTCTGTTGTCTGTTGTGATTGCAACTTCTCGAATCGAAACTTCCTTGTGTTTGTTGACGTGCGTTTTTTGCTGCACCGAGGTAGGTGCGAATCTTGGCTGCAATAAGATAGTGGTAAGAGTCGATGTTAGGACCTCGGAGCGTACGCACGTCTAGAATACTGGAGACGTGTCTTCCTTCAATCACAACATGATCGATCTGGTTGGTGGCTTTTCAATCCGGAGACAGTCAAGTAGCTTGATGCACAGAGGCGGGTACGGATCTTGGCTGCAACGAGATAGCGCTCCGAGTCGATGTTAGGACCTCGGAGCGTACGCACGTCTTGAACACTGGAGACGTGTCTTCCTTCAATCACAATCTGGTTGGTGGCTTTTCAATCCGGAGACAGCCAAGTAGCTGGATGTATTTTCTTAAGCTAGAATCTAGTACTACAGATAACCATATTTCGGGCCCCCGCGGAGTCGATCAACCTCAACCCATTTGGGGATGTTTCATCGTAGAGGCTGAAATTACCGTAGTGCCAAAGATACCTGTTTTTTCACCCTGGTGTTAAAGTCACCAAGCAAGATTTTGGCGGGGGCAGCTATCAGAGGTGCGCTCCAAGCGCTCATAGAAGACATCTTTGATCACATCATCCTTCTCTTCCATCACCGATATGTTAAAGAACCTCGCTTTGATGCGGATTGTTGCTAGACTTTCATCCACCGGAGTGAATAACAGTACTCGACGACGGAGTCCATCTCCCCCCATCAGTCGCACACCGAATTTGCGTTCCTTTATATGGCCACTGTAGTATATGCCGCAAGGACCTAGTCGCCTAGGTCTTTGTATCGTCCACTGTATGATTTGGACGTCGGTGATTTTATTTTCACAAGGACATCAACCAGCTGGGCAGCGGCATCTTCCCAAGTAGGCGCCCGGGCATTCCAGGTGCATGCCCTCAAATCGCAATCCGTGGTTTTTTTATCGTGGTCGTCCGCAAAAGGGCATTGCTGCGTGTTTGGGTGCGTGTTTTTACGTGGAGGGTTCCAAACCCACGCACAACCCTGCGGAGGGGATATTTTGTCTTCTCACTTTAACTCGCCTTCAAACGGATGTTCTTTGGGTACCCAGAGGATACTTGGTCTAGGACTGGAAATCGTGAGCTGCTTGAGTCATATATAAAATAATTGTTTCTGGCCACTCCCAAGTGAATGGCAATTAGAGAACTTTCCTCACTTGTGTGAACTTCTACACATGACTCCATCCTCCCCCTCCACCTACACTTACTAGTAGTATCGAAATGCTTGGCATTATGATCATAGTCCTGAATGGAACAGTTTGCAGTTCTTTTCCCTGAGTAGTTTCAGATCTCGACGCTTAAAATAATCTTTTGACTTCCGCCCCACGCGTAAGTTTGGTGGGAGAAGAGTAATTATTGAGCAATTAATAATAATAATAGTTTCGCTAAACATCCTGTGCAGGAATACTTTTGAAATGGTAACGGTTCTATTATTAATATAACGTTTGCAAGCAAATATCTCGCTCAAGCAACGGAGTGGCAAGCGTGATGATTTCGAAATAATTGTAGATGTAGACAACCACTCAGCATTACAAGGATTACGTGCGTGTGCAAAACAAGTACAGACCAAAGAGTGAAAGGAAGACACCATAGACGAACACTTATTCAAGCTCAAGTTGAATGAAAATATACCTGAATCAAGAGACCCAAATCAACAAGTTAAACTTCTGGTACAACATAATTATTAGTATACTGGTGATATCGAAGATTCAGAAGAAGGTTGCAATAAAGCGTGGCGACAGTACCAGCGAGATATAGGCACGGTAGATCATGAGGGTCTTCGTGAAATCTTTCAGAATAAACGCAAGGACTTAACAAGCCATAAAAAAGCGAATGTACTTGCTTCAAGGTACTTTGTAGCAAATTCGATGAAAATCCTTATAATGGGGTGAAAAAGCTGGCAATGTCCACAGTTCAGTGTCCTACTGGACAAGTGTTAACCTGACCATCTCTCCTGAAAAATGTTGTGGGAACTTTTTTTCAAACTCTGTGGAAGAAGAAACGTTTTTCCCTATAGGCATACCAATAGTTAGTGACACGGAGATAATAACTGATGCTGCGGTTCGGCAATTCTAAAGCACCAGGGGGAAATGGCATACCAAATCGGATTCTTAAGATCGCAATACAGCACAGCCAAAAATGCTTCAGACCTTTGTGTCACAAATTAAATTTATGGTGTTTTTCTCAAAAATTTGGAAAAACCACCGTTAGCTTTATTGCAGAAACCAGTTAAAACAGCGGGAGTACTTAGAAGTAGAAGACGGTTTATCTAAGAAGCAATACTGGTTTCGCGGGAAGCGCTCTACCATCGACGCAATAAAAAAAACTGACTGGAATTGCAAATAAAGCTTTTGAAGGTACAAGGTGGATGCAAGGCATTAGAAAATACTCCGCAATCATCACTTTTGATGTGAAAATGCACTTATCTCGGCACACTTGCCCCACATAATAAGCGCTTTAAAAAAATTAAAATCCCCTGCGTATTTCTTCTTCCTAATTGGCGTTGACACCGCTTACGCGATTATAGCCGAGTTAACAACAACGCGCCAGTCGTTTCTTCTTTTCGCTACGTGGCGCCAATTGGATATTCCAAGCGTAGCCGGTGGGTACAGCGTCGAATACTTTCAGAGCTTGAGTGTTTTCGTCCATTCGGACAACATGACGTAGCCAGCATAGCCGCTGTCTTTTAATTCGCTGAACTATGTCAATGTCGTCATATATCTCATACAGCTCATCGTTTCATTGAATGCAATATTCGCCGTGGCCAACGCGCAAAGGACCATAAATCTTTCGCAGAACTTTTCTCTCGAAAACTCGCAACGTCGACTCATCAGTTGTTGACATCGTCCACGCCTCTGCACCATATAGCAGGATGGGAATTATGAGCGACTTATAGAGTTTGGTTTCTGTTTGTCCAGAGAGGACTTTGCTTCTCAATAGGCTACTCAGTCCGAAGTAGCACCTCTTGGCAATAGTTATTCTGCTCTGGATTTCCAGGCTGACATTGTTGGTGGTGTTTACGCTGGTTCCAAGATAGACGAAATTATCTACGACTTCAAAGTAATGAATGTCAACAGTGACGCGAGAGCCAAGTCGCGAGTGTGACGATGACAGGAGATATTTCGTCTTGCCCTCGTTCACTGCAAGACCCATTTGCATTGCTTCCTTGTCCAGTCTGGAGAAAGCAGAACTAACGGCGCGGGTGTTGTGGCCGATGATATCAATATCATCGGCATACGCCAGCAGTTGTACACTCTTATAGAAGATGGTACCTTCTCTATTTAGTTCTGCAGCTCGAACTATTTTCTCCAGAAGGAGGTTGAAGAAGTCGCACGATAGGGAATCGCCTTGTCTGAAACCTTGTTTGGTATCGAACGGCTCGGAGAGGTCCTTCCCGATTCTGACGGAGCTTTTGGTGTTGCTCAACGTCAGCTTCCCCGTCGTATTTACTGCGGATATTTAAGAGCTATCTGTCGGATATTCTACTATCATATCAATTAGATTAGGGTCAAAAGTCACACTGCTTTTGTCGTTTTAAAATATTTGTCAATTGTAAAACTTTTTTCCTTGGTCCGCAAAAATCTGCATCGATATGTTTAATCGCTCATACAAAGATATACATAATATATTTATGATAGTTTCCGAGAAAGGCTGTTAGAGCGGCAAGAAAAAACGGTGACAATCGGCGTTCGTTCATTGGACACAGCTCTGATTTCCTACTAACGACACAATGTCGTTCGCGTCAGTCCTTTAGCACATTGCCTCTTTGTGTGCCGTGCCAACGGAGATTTCGTATGAAACAATCAGGGTACATAATTATTTATATACATACTTCTGTGATCAAATGGAAAGGTGAATTTCGTCCATTTCTTCTCCTTCAAAGTAATTCCCTCCTGCTGCAATATACTTATGCCAACAAATTTTGCGTCAAAAAAACATTAAAACGGTGTCCTCGGAGTGGTCATGTGAATTTGCTCAATAGCCAAAAGTTACACGAATGTAAATCAGGCGAATGCGGTGGTTGCGGCACGATATTAGTTGAAAATGTAGCGAAATTATCAAGAATAAACAATACAGTATAAAATGGTGTATCATTGCACTTCTTTGTTCAATAAATTCAGACATAGAAAAAGCGAAAAATTCACTTTTAGAGCCTCACAAAACGACGCGTATCTCAAATACTAATAAATATTTTGACGTGAAATTTAGCATAGATGTCACAACAGTACTACCAACTTACAGAAAAAAATGTACCGATTCGAAAAGCACGCGAAATATAAATTAAAAATTCGATTTGATCCCAGTATTATGTATGTATTATGTAGACAAATATGCAAACAATATGCGTATGGAATAACGTTTTCTAATAAATTAACTTTAATCAAAATTTAAATAGTTTTGTGACTACGTAGTGTTGCGTTTTAACTATGAGTGAGTTGTTAAGAAAAATTCTTACAATTACAGTTATAACGTTTGGAATATTCCTCCAATGTTATTGTGAAAAGAAAATGAAGCATTATGGCATATCAAATTGTGTTGTCGGCTGTGTTGGGTCCAAACAGTTCTTTGATATGTTGTTTTCATGGACACATACTTACTTATATACATTTTGTCAATTGATTGTTTGCAAAGTTAAGGGGCTATACCAGTGTAACCCATAAAAAATTAGGCGATTTACGTGTAAAGAATGTTCTCCACCAAATATTTCGAAGATCTTTGAGCATAATAAGGGAAATTTGCTGCTATTTTTTACAAAAATATTGAAAAATAACGAAGTTATGTGTATGTTTCCTTTAATGACTTACGATTTTTAAAAAATATCAAAAAAATGGCGTAGTTCTGGAAAAAGTGTCGTTTTTTTAATGCCAAATTGACAATTTTCAACCAATAAAAAAACAAAAAAAAGGTCGTAGGTCATTGTATAGTAAATATATTCAAGAATACTCAACTTCAATTTGAAGTCGATCGGTCAATTTCTTGTGGAGTTATGTTGTCAGCAATTTTGAAAAATGTCGTTTCGAGTAAAACGCGTTTAAAGTTTCAACTACCTGCGAGTGGTTGCACTTTGGAACGTTGCCGTTCAAAAACTATTCAAGATAATAACTTGCCGATTTCACAAGATATTTCTGAATATATAAGCTATCGAAAAAGCAAATACTAAAAAATCGATTTTTCGAAAGTATCACACTGATTAGCCCCTTAAAAAAGAATACAAATTCATTTTTAAACTCATATTTATTAAACTATGATACCTCATTTAATTTTTTCGCGCAGCTGTCACACAGGAATCAGCTGTTTATAAATTTGCTGTTCATAAGTGTACAAAAGCGTTTTGCCAAAAGTGAACGCAAAAAAAAGGGATCAGCTATGAAATTCAATCGTAATAGTGTGATTGCTTTATATTTAGCTGCAAAATCGCAGCCAGCAATTGTTCGTGAGCTCAAACACCTTAATGTGAACACAGTTTTTGTTTATCGCACCATCACTCGTTACAATGATACCGGCAGCATCGCAAAACGCCATGGAGGTGGTAATCAAAAGACTGCAACGTCACGTGAGATGGTTCGAAAAGTGAAGAAGCGACTTGAGCGAAATCCACGACGAAGTGTCAATCAAATGGCTAAAGAACTGAAAATATCCGACCGCAGCATTCGAAGCATACTGAAAAATGAGCTCAAGGTCAAGCCTTACAAGTTCCAAAAGGCCTATGATCTCACACCGAAGCAGCAACAAGTAAGACTTGAGAGAGCGATGCAGTTGCTTCGCTTGGCCAAAAGCGGTCAAATTCCGAACATTGTGTTTTCTGACGAAAAAAAGTGTTCCAATTGAGCAATTCGTAAACTCTCAAAACGATAGGATTTACTTGACCGACCGTTCATACGAGAATTTAAGTCATCGGTTGGCCACCAGGCGGCAGCACCCGCCACAAATAATGGTTTGGGCCGCTGTCACCGTAGATGGGCGCTCTCCAATTGTTTTCATCGAGCCTGGTGTCAAAGTAAATGCGACATATTATCGGGAAAGTGTTCTGGAGGCTGCTTTGAAGCCGTGGGCAAACAAACATTTCGGTCGCAAACCAAGCCCGTTTCAACAAGACTCAGCACCGTCTCACAAAGCGTGAGTGAAACAAGAATGGTTGAAAAACAACGTTCGGAACTTCATTACGACCACACAATGGCTCTCGAATTCACTAGATGCGAATCCAATGGATTATTCGCTCTGAGCCATTTTGTTCCGAAGTAAAAACTACACCAGTCTCGAGATGCTGAAGAAAGCCATTGTTCGTGAGTGGGCCAAAATACCGACAAGTCACATTAGAGCAGCTTGCGATTCGTTTTTTGACCGTCTCAAAACCATAGTTAAGGCAAAAGGTGGACATATCGAGGAAAAGTGAAGTCGTCCTGAATTTATGATTATTTTTACACATTTTATACTTTAAAATAAATAAAAATAATTTTCCAAACCAAATTTAAAGGCGATTGCGGGCAAAATGCAGCTGTTGACTGACCCAACCTTTGATGCTGTGAGCTGGCTGAACGGATTCAGGCGATAAAGTGCGGGTTTTTCGAAAGCAAAATCCTGATGCACCAACGATACATTTCAGGGTGTTAAAGGTCACCAACTCCGGCAAGGAGGATGTCAGCCAGAATTACATTCTCCATATAAACAAGTCGATTGATGACATTTTGTACAGTAGGTTCGGGAGGATGGCGTGGAATGTAGGTACTTTCGCTTCAAGAAGCGCAACCTGGCCGATAAAAAAGTGAACACGGTGCAGGAGAGATAGATTTAGAAGGATCTGGGTGAGATTCTAAAAGCCACCTTCAAGATGCTAAAGCGCATGACAAGAGATACAACCCGATCCCGAGAATAAGCCTGATAAGCCTGCATAAAATCAAGCTAGCATCTGTCAAACTCATTTTCAATTTAGGGGGGATCGGCTACGTTGTGGCTTTAATTCAAAACCAATGAATTGCCCCGGTTATACTGGTAAGAAAAGGTATACATTCATATATTGACTAGATAAATTGACGATGGTGGCTGTAAAGGATGGCAAGAATAAGGGACTACTTCTTGCATCCTGTTGCATGCCCCATGATGATATAGTGCCGCCTGGAAGCTCCGGAAGTTGGTGACGCCAAAGCGCACCCCACAGTATGGAGTAGCAGCAATACCAACAACAAGGGTGGGTCATTACTAAACTTTTTATTGATAAGCAAAGTCACGCACAGTATGGACTAGCAGCAATGCCAACGACTAGGGTGGGTCACTACTAACCTTTTTATTGATAAACAAACTTCCTATATGTAGCTAAAAGGGGAGATGAATCAACATACAAGTATGTACATGTGTCTTACCTTGTATAACGTTCCAGATGTATTACTACAACTAGCGCAAGAATCAAAGCTGAAAATTGGAAGGTCATTTCAAACGTACTCTTTCCAGACCATGGGTATGTAGGATTTCAAGCAAAATTCTCTGCTCTCAATAAAAGTGAAACTTTCCGATATCCTAAGAACACTAGCTGGGATTCTTACAGGTAATTATTAACAGGGCATATAGCTAGAGTCAATGAATGTAATTCAACCCCTGAACTAGAGGACCATCACACTTACGAACATTCTCGAAAAACATATTACAACTCATTCAAAGCTTAGTACGAGTAGTATTCAGGAACTCTTAAAATTGGCCAAGATAGCTAAAAAGGATCCCTACTGGAGGGAATATGAAGATGTACTAAAGGACTATTAATCAGCTAACTTATCGCAAACTCATCACGCCTATATGAAGGGTAGATCCAATAGGACTGCATTTCGCTCGTTAAAAGTATTTAACAATATGTCTATTGGTACTAACGTTAATAGTCTTGAAGCAGCCGGGATAGAGCCTGTAATTTCCAGGCAGATGTCTTTGCGGTCAGGAAAGTTGCTGAATATTACGTCAGTAGTCAAGCGGCAATTAATGCAAAAATCTCACGAAAGCATTGTGTCAGAGAATGTCCTTAGAGGCAGGGAGGCAGTAGATATAGTGGCTGTTGGAAAGCGGCTGAATGTGTACTGGATTCCAAGCCGCAAGGGTATTCCAGGAAACGAAATAGATGAAGTAGGGATATCGGAAATGGAATAAAGTATCGATATATATTGTATCGGTCATTTTTGAATATATCAATATCGACATTGATATTTTTATTTAAAAATATCGATATATCGGTATGATATGAAAAAAAAAATATTTGGCCTAATCTACTTTAATCATCTTACCTTACTAGATAAATACTAACCAATAGACATAATTTTTAATAAATCAAGAACAACAATTAAAACATTAATTATTTATTAATCAAACCAATATTTGTCTGATACAGACATAAGAAAAACTCATTGATTTACGGTACTGCGAGATTCACAGCAGATGCCACTCTCTCCGAGGAAACCGAGGACGCGGGCGATATCAAATACTTTAGAGCTACATATGTCGGAAAGGACTGGGGTAAAATGACGACCATCATTCCCGTACGAAGTTGCTTTGAATAAACTTTCGTTCTGTTACTGTTAGTTAACTCAAGCGTTATTACCTGCAGTGGATTATAATTCCTTTATCCTGTGCTGTTGTTATTGATCGAAATGTGTGTTTACTTGTTGAATGTCTCACTGTTGGTTTGTCGAATTAAACTTCACTTGTTGTATTTGAGAAAAAAGATATAAAAAATGTTTTGTTTTATCACTCCTATGTTGTAAAAATGAAGATTACTTTTATTAAAGCTAAAACTTGTACTTATTATTTATTGAAGCTAATTTTTGAACACTTGCACTCTTCTTGGCGTCTGAACAATAAGTGACGCTTCTAGAAACTACGAATTAAGTATTCAGTTGAAACTGTGAATTTCTAACGGGGCATCTCGACAGGATAAAATCTATGTCTTGCGAACTGTCAAATCTATTGCTATTGCCATTGCCAAATCTGTATGTGGGCATTTGTTATCATAAGATAATCATTTGCGCAAGGGCGTAGGGTAGGTAAGTTCGAGCTGATGTAGCGCATGCTTTGAGCTCTTGCAAAATTTATTTTATCATTTGCGAAGGTAGCATTTGGGTAGGTAGCTGATGTAGCCCATGTTTTGAGCCCTTGAACTGTTTAAATCTTTTATGTGGAAAATAAAAAAAGGATAAAGATCCTTTTTTTACAAACGTATTTCTGGGAAAAATAAGAATTCATATTTTTGGACTTCTATGTCATAATTTTGGCATACATTTTATACATTTTAAAATGAGCAATGATATTTTGATTTTCGCTAGTATAAGTTTATTAAATTTAAGATTTCGCTTATTCCCAAACCAATTTGCATAATTTTTCAGATATATGGCATACGAATTAGTTTGCGATATATTGTAAGATATAAGCAATGTGGAGTCTCCACAGGCAATAGGCACGGCAATACAGT
Source organism: Bactrocera tryoni (assembly GCF_016617805.1). Lineage (NCBI taxonomy): Eukaryota > Metazoa > Arthropoda > Insecta > Diptera > Tephritidae > Bactrocera > Bactrocera tryoni. The sequence goes on from NC_052503.1 coordinate 46,500,008, forward strand.
TCGCAAGACATAGATTTTATCCTGTCGAGATGCCCCGTAAGAAGAATAATTGACGAACAGTGTGCCCACAATCCTTTGGTAAAAACGTGGGAAAAGATGTTTTCTTTTTCTCCTCTTTCGCCTGTTGAGTGAAGTTGGGCGGTTGATATTCCTCTGCATTACGCTTCTATTACTTTATTTAATTTGTGGGAGTAATGCAGAGGAGTATTTGTTTGGATTAAACAGTTAGTATAAAAAAGGATTTCGAATTTTTTGATCACAAAAATATCGTTTTTATGCCTTTTCAATACTTATAATATTATATCGATACCTTGATATATCGAAACAATAAATATCGCTCAAAAATATTGTTACATTCAAAAAATTATATCGATATATCGATGCATCGATATCTTTTCGACAACCCTAAGATGAAGAGATTGCTAAAAGTGCCATCAACTTCACCACCGAACCAGTTCAGTAACTACGCAAATTGTCAAAAACGACACACAACGAAATTTCTGGGAGTGCTCATCATTATCATTGAACATGCTTATTTATATGCAAAGCCGAAATTGTACTAAATATAAATATCTATTTATATATTAATACAAGTTAATACCACCAGTTCCCATTACATGAACATATTCTTTATCTGTCATAAATATGTAACATGACACTTACGACCCATATGGTCCGTATTAAGTATCCGTAAGTAACATTATGTGTACTTTGCTAATACTGTCCGCCTTAGGTGGTCCAAAAATGTAACTCATAGATTGTAAGATGAATCTTCCCACTTGTAACATATGTCCTACATATGTCCTATCTCAAGTGGATTGTAGATATACTTCCTAGAATGTAAGATTAATATTTGTATCTAGGCTTAAGCAAAATATTGTATTTAAGAAAATGTAATAAAGAAAACGAGGCAGTTGCCCGCAGTTGACCACAGGGAGTTGCCCACGGCAGTTGCCCACGAGAACTAAACGGAGTTTTTAATTGGCGATCCTGCCAGGAGATGAAATAATCTCTGGCGGACCAAAATGTAACAATAAATTTCGGCGGTAACCATTTAAGGGGACAAAAAATCCCCGTGTTACCGTTTGAAAAACAATCAAGTATCCTCAATTGAGGAGAAAAGTAAAAAAAAAAGTTCAAAAAACGCAAACAAGTATCGCGAAGTCGACTCAAAGCGTACGGTGGTAATTAGAAGCGCGCAAAGCAATTAACGGCAAAATAAAAATCGCTAAGAGACATAAAAAAAATTTCAGCGCCACAATTGAAAAAAAATTCGAGTGTTTGCCAACTGCCTATCGAACGCGCCACGTCTATACGGATTACAAGCGAAAAACAAGCTAACGTACGCGTTACAACAATTGAAAAAATAAGTAAAATTGAGAAACAAAAAACTACAGTAGTTTCACAAATAAAGTGATTTTAAAATGTGAATTGAAAAACCAAAAACTGAAAGTGAAAATTTTTGAAAATTTCAAACAAATAGAAGAAAGTGCGTGGATCTTTAAACTATCCACATAAAAACAAATAAATAAAAAAATTCTGTAAATCAGAAATTTCACCAAAAAATTGATTTCATTTAAACCTCGCACACGGCCGCCAACGACGACCATTGCACAACCAACCGCCAAAATTCGACTTAAAAAGCAACAGTAGCAGCAAAGTCAACAATAGCCGCAACAGTAGTAACAGCAGCAACAGCAACAGCAGCAATAGCAACAGTAACAACAGCAGCAACATAAAATTAGTTGTAAGTAAGGCTTATACATATGTATTTATTAATTAAATTAAGTATAAAAATTGTTTACTGTGAGTATTAATTTGCTTCATAAACTCACAAATATATATAAAAAAAACAGACAAAACCGAAAAATAAATTTAAAGGAAAAAAACTATAATTCTTTGGGAGCAGAAACTCCTGAAGTGCCTGCCGAAGATTTTTTCGGCAATATTTTATTAAAAAAAAAAATATTTTGGGACAAAAAGGTCCTAAAACGCCAGCTGAAGATTCATACCAGCAGAGTAAAAAGAAGAATTATACAAAATATTGTAGAACGAAAATGTTCTACAACGCCAGCCGAAGTTCATACTGGCAAAATAAAACAAAAAAGAATGGCGAAAAGCCAAATAGAATATAAAAATACTTGGGACTAGAAAATCCTAAGACGCCAGTCGAAGATAATACCGACAATAAAATAAAAGAATATGCTCCAAAAAAGGAGGTACTAATATTTTATATAAATAATTTCAATAATTGGGGTACTCACAAGCCATCGTAAAGCATCGTAAAATCGTAAAATTATAAATTTTTACACTTGCTTAAAAAAAAAAAAAATGTTGTTAGATTTCATACAAAAATGAGTTTACACATTTACAATTCTCAATGTTATGTTTTCGAATCGTTATAACTTATAATTTTATGCGACTTGAGAAAACCCTAAATGTAAAAGAAAAAATTGCTGAAATGTATTCAGGCAATAATACAATAAAAGATGTCATATATAAAAACACTTCCATCAAAAACTAATTAGAAGTCAAAAATAATATAAAATGTATCGAAAGTATATTTAAGGGTCAAATTTAAATAAATTAAGATTTCAAAATAGTACTGTTCAAATTGATAAAATAGTCTATAGCCTCATGTACTACTATATATCCATTTGAATCGGGACGCTTCAATTTAGAGGTGGGGGAGTTAATACCACCAGTTCACATTACATGAACATATTCTTTATCTGTCATAAATATGTAACATGACACTTACGACCCATATGGTCCGTATTAAGTATCCGTAAGTAAAGGAGGATGGGGTCATGTGTAGAAGTTCACGCAAGTGAGGAAAGTTCTCTGATCGCCATTCACTTGGGAGTGGCCAGAAACGATTCTTTTACATATGACTCAAGCAGCTCACGACTTCCGGTCTTTGACCAAGTATCCTCTGGTTAGCCTAAGAACATCCGTTCAAAGGTGAGCTAAAGTGAGAAGGCGAAACATCCCCTGCATAGGGTTGTGCGCTGGGTTTGGGACCCGCCACGTAAAAAGCCTACCCCAATGAACAGTAACAACCAGCCTCGGATGAGAGACCTCCCTTTTGATGACGACCACGGCAAACGAAATAAGGACTACGATTTAAGGGCATGCACCTGGAATGTCCGGTCCCTTAATTGGGAAGGTGCCGCTGCCCAGCTGGTTGATGTCCTCGTGAAAATAAAGGCTGACATCACCGCCGTCCAAGAAATGCGATGGACGGGACAAGGGCAAAGACGAGTAGGTCCTTGTGACATTTACTACAGTGGCCATATAAAGGAGCGCAAGTTTGGTGTGGGATTCGTGGTGGGAGAGAGACTCCGTCGCCGAGTACTATCATTCACTCCGGTGAATGAACGTCTAGCCACAATCCGCATCAAAGCGAGGTTCTTCAACATATCGCTGATCTGCGCCCACGCTCCGACGGATGAGAAGGACGATGTGACCAAAGATGCCTTTTATGAGTGCTTGGAACGCACTTATGAGAGATGCCCCCGCCACGATGTCAAAATCGTGCTTGGCGACTTTAACGCCAGGGTGGGCAAAGAAGGTATCTTTGGCACTATGGTCGGTAAATTCAGCCTCCACGAGGAAACATCCCCAAATGGGTTGAGGCTGATCGACTTCGCCGGGGCCCGAAATATGGTTATCTGTAGTACTAGATTCCAGCACAAAAAAATTCATCAAGCTACCTGGCTGTCTCCGGATCGAAAAACTACCAACCAGATCGATCATGTTGTGATAGACGGAAGACACGTCTCCAGTGTTTTAGATGTGCGTGCGCTCCGAGGTCCTAACATCGACTCGGACCACTATCTTGTTGCAGCCAAGATTCGCACCCGCCTCTGTGCAGCAAAAAGCGCACGTCAACACACACAAGGAAGGTTCGACGTCGAGTGCTTGGCTTGCACTCCTGCTCTCTGAGAGCACTCTTCAACAACTCGGTCTAAGGGAACTGTGGGACGGCATTTCAAACTGCTTACACGTACAGCTGCAACCGAAACCATTGGTTTTCGGAAAGTGCGAAAGAACAACTGGTACGACGAGGAGTGCCGCGCCGCAGCGGAGAGAAAACAGGCTGCCTACCTCGCAACGTTACGATTGACCACAACTCGTGCGGGATGGGATAGATACCGAGAGCTGAAAAGGGAAGCGAGACGCATTTGTAGACAGAAGAAGAAAGAGGCCGAAATGCGTGAGTACGAAGAGCTTGATAAGCTGGCCGACAGGGGTAATGCTCGAAAATTCTACGAAAAAATGCGGCGGCTTACAGAAGGTTTCAAGACCGGCGCATACTCTTGTAGAACCCCAAAGGTGATCTAGTCACTAATGCCCAAAGCATACTTAAATTATGGAGGGAACACTTCTCCAGTCTGCTGAATGGCAGTGAACGCACAACACCAGGAGAAGGAGAACCCGATTCCCTAATCGATGACGATGGAGCAGACGTTCCATTGCCCGACCATGAAGAAGTTCGAATAGCAATAACCCGCCTGAAGAACAACAAAGCGGCGGGGGCCGATGGATTGCCGGCCGAGCTATTCAAACACGGCGGCGAAGAACTGATAAGGAGCATGCATCAGCTTCTTTGTAAAATATGGTCGGACGAAAGCATGCCCAACGATTGGAATTTAAGTGTGATATGCCCAATCCATAAAAAAGGTGAACCCACAATCTGCGCCAACTACCGTGGGATTAGTCTCCTCAACATCGCATATAAGGTTCTATCGAGCGTATTGTGAAAGATTAAAGCCCACCGTCAACAAACTGATTGGACCTTATCAGTGTGGCTTTAGACCTGGAAAATCAACAACCGACCAGATATTCACCATGCGCCAAATCTTGGAAAAGACCCGTGAAAGGAGAATCGACACACACCACCTCTTCGTCGATTTCAAAGCTGCTTTCGACAGCACGAAAAGGAGCTGCCTCTATGCCGCGATGTCTGAATTTGGTATCCCCGCAAAACTAATACGGCTGTGTAAACTGACGCTGAGCAACACGAAGAGCTCCGTCAGAATCGGGAAGGACCTCTCCGAGCCGTTCGATACCAAACGAGGTTTCAGACAAGGCGATTCCCTATCGTGCGATTTCTTCAACCTCCTTCTGGAGAAAATAGTTCGAGCTGCAGAACTTAGTAGAGAAGGTACCATCTTTTATAAGAGTGTATAGCTGCTGGCGTATGCTGATGATATTGATATCATCGGCCTTAACACCCGCGCCGTTAGTTCTGCTTTCTCCAGACTAGACAAGGAAGCAAAACAAATGGGTCTGGCAGTGAACGAGGGCAAGACGAAATATCTCCTGTCATCAAACAAACAGTCGTCGCACTCGCGACTTGGCACTCACGTCACTGTTGACAGTCATAACTTTGAAGTTGTAGATAATTTCGTCTATTTAGGAACCAGTATTAACACCACCAACAATGTCAGCCTGGAAATCCAACGCAGGATTGCTCTTGCCAACAGGTGCTACTTCGGACTGAGTAGGCAATTGAAAAGTAAAGTCCTCTCTCGACGAACAAAAGCCAAACTCTATAAGTCGCTCATAATTCCCGTCCTGCTATATGGTGCAGAGGCTTGGACGATGTCAACAACTGATGAGTCGACGTTGCGAGTTTTGAGAGAAAAGTTCTGCGAAAGATTTATGGTCCTTTTGCGCGTTGGCCACGGCGAATATCGCATTCGATGGAACGATGAGCTGTACGAGATATACGACGATTATTGACATAGTTCAGCGAATTAAAAGACAGCGGCTACGCTGGCTAGGTCATGTTGTCCGAATGGACGAAAACACTCCAGCTCTGAAAGTATTCGACGCTGTACCCGCCGGGGAAGCAGAGGAAGAGGAAGACCTCCACTCCGTTGGAAGGACCAAGTGGAGAAGGACCTGGCTACGCTTGGAATATCCAATTGGCGCCACGTAGCGAAAAGGAGAAACGACTGGCGCGCTGTTGTTAACTCGGCTATAATCGCGTAAGCGGTGTCTACGCCAATTAAGAAGAAGAAGTAACATTATGTGTACTTTGCTAATACTGTCCGCCTTAGGTGGTCCAAAAATGTAACTCATAGATTGTAAGATGAATCTTCCCACTTGTAACATATGTCCTACATTTATCCTATCTCAAGTGGATTGTAGATATACTTCCTAGAATGTAATATTAATATTTGTATATAGGCTTAAGCAAAATATTGTATTTAAGAAAATGTAATAAAGAAAACGAGGCGGTTGACCACAGGGAGTTGCCCACGGGAGTTGCTCACGGGCAGTTGCCCACGAGAACTAAACGGAGTTTTTAATTTACATACATACATACACAATGCATTTACATGCAATGCAGCAAAATAAAAGAAAAAATATGTAATAAGAATACAATACAGAAAAACGACCCTTATGGTGGTTATTGTATCCGTATTCTTCATCAAAAATCTCAAGTGCCTTAGACACACACACACATGTATTAAAATGTATCAAAAATAACCCCATGTCAACCAGCGATAAACAATATGCTGCAATACATATAAACATACACTCATACATATATACATATATACATATGTATTTAGTTATTTAAGATAGTTTTAAAATTTGTATATAAGCAAGAAAAATACCAAATAAAAATGAGATTTGAAAGACAATCTCAACGGAAAAGATTATTTTTAATTACATATTTTACTTCCCCCCACTAGTGGTAAGGGGTAAAAGAAAACTTAAAAATAAAAATTTCAAATAAAGGAGTCGTTAGCTATCACTTATTGCCCCCCACTCGAGGTAAGGAATAAGTGACGCAGAACTGCAATAACCTTTATTAACACTGACAGATGTGCTAGGAAGCGGAAGGAAAACTTCGACTGAAATGATGCTTAAGAGTATAACTTAACGATTTGCAATTAATACTCGTAGAAAGATAAGGGGAAGTTTCGTAATTTATTATAGATTAAACGTTTTTATGTTACAATGTCATAGCAACCAACATGCTATAGCAGTAAGCTAGAAGATGGACGCAAGTAGATACTGGCTGATGTGTAGCTATGTATATGCCATACGACGATGAGTAATTATCATGGCAGCTGGTAACAGAGCCGGTACAGAACAGAGAGGACTTGGATGTGACTCAAATTCAGAAAGAAAGATATGGGACAGCACAGATAGGGGTAAGAGCCTTTAGTTAAAAAAATTACAAAAAAATTTAAAGTTGCTAAACTATCCCAAGAATAATTACAACCTTCCAAGGTCTTCCAAAAGAAGAGGTAACAGAAACTCTAGGGCAGAAGCGTCCCGGCTTAAAAAAAATGTTAGCTCAGTCGGTGCATAACATTGGGTACTTTTAAAAGCTAGACCGCAGCTGAACGGTATTCCGTTAAGAGTCCTTAGGAGCTTTCTAGGGAGCTCTGGAAACCATACGGTTGAGTATACACAAGACAATGGAATAGTATATTCACAGCTTAATAACAGTAACCCCGGAAATATATAAAATAATGGTTAGTTACCATTCCATAAGGAGAGCTGCAATTAAGCCATATTTCCTCGTTGTGGAGGAAAGTCAAGGTAATACAAGATCTGTTCACAAAATGAATGAGGTGAAATTTCATTTTTATCATGAAATATTTATTTTATTCAACAATTTCTTTTTTGTCCCCTTCAATGCAGTTTTCATCAGATATAATATTGAGCACTCCCAGCTATTTTTTGTTTGGCGTGGGCTCTTACATTAGGACGATAAGATTTTAGTTTCAGTGCCATATACCCATGATTCGTCACCCGTTAAAATCGAATGTCGTAGCTGGCGAAATTTGAAAAATCACTTTATTTTTAGAACACATCTCGCATATACACCAAAGGCAAGCAAAGGCTCACTTATTAGTTCAAAGGATTTCAAACCAATTAGTTTCATTCCTCCTAAAAACGTTTGAACAACTAGAAGAAATACACATAAAAAACAACTTAAACTTAACATTGAAAGCGTCTTCAATTACATTCAGCCTAAGACCGTAATAAGTGCGCTCAACTTAATGAATAAAATGTTGTTATATCTAAAAAAGAAGGGCTACATATCGTGGCCTGCGGTGATGATATACAAATAATTTTAAACGACAGCAATCGGAGGGCCGTTCCCTGTGGTCTAAACTTAAATACTGGTATAACAGAGCTGTGTGTGCAGAGTGGAAGCTAGCTAGAACTTTGCTGGGCCTCAGGTAGGGATTAACACTTCGGGTAGCTCATTGGCTCTACTTACAATGTTGGACAATATAAAGTGCCGCTAGCATAGCAGCTATAGAGCTACCCCTGGCATGATGTCAAACTCGTGCTTGGCGACTTTAACGCCAGAGAGGCAAAGAAGGTATCTTTGGCACAAGTGTCGGTAAATTCAGTCTCCATGACGAAACATTCCAAATGGGTTGAGGATGATCGACTTCACCGGGGCCCGAAATATGATTCTCCGTAGTACTAGATTTTAGCATAGGAAAATGCCTGAAGCTACCTGGCGGTCTTCGGATCGAAAACCCACCAACCAGATCGATCATGTTGTGATAGACGGAAGACACATATCCAGTGTTTTAGACGTGCGTACGCTCCAATGTCCTAGTATTGACTGTCTTTTTGTAGCGAATATTCGCACATACCTCTGTGTAGCAAAAAACGCACGACAACAAACCCACGGGAGGTTCGACGTCGCGAAACTGAATCACAACGGACAGCCGAACGATTTTCTGCTCGACTCTCACTCCCGCTCTCTAAGAGCAAAAGAACAGCTTTACGATGAAAAGTGCCGGGTCGAAGTGGAGAGGAAACAGAATGCCTAGGTTGAAATATTATAATCGACCACAACACGTACGGGACGGGATAGATACCGAAAGTTGATGAAGGAAGTGAGAGGAATTTGCAGACAAAACACGAGAGAGGCCGAAATGCGTGATTTCGAAAAGCTTGACAAGCTGGCAGACAGGGATAATGCTCGAAATTTCTACGAAAAAATGCGACGACTTACAGAGGGTTTCAAGACCTGAGCACACTTTTGTAGAACCCTCCGAGGTGATCTAGTAACTGATGCTCAGAGCATACTGAAGTTAAGGAGAGAACACTTCTCAAGCCTGCTGAATGACAGTGAAAGCATAACACTATGAGATGGTGAACACGATTCTCTAATCGATGACGATGGAAAGACGTTAGCTATTAAACTCCTTCCGGATCTGGAAGGACTTCTCTAAGTCTTTCGATACCAAACGATATCCGACAAGGCGACTGCCTATCGCGCAAATTAAGGAAGATAACATTCTTTATCATACTCACGAACCCAAATACATCAACAGATCCTTATCAGCTGTAAACATAAAAACATGTCTCATGACATATACACTTAATAATGTATTGTAATTATCAGTAACAGATAAGAACTTATCCAAAAATATTTATCAGCTTAAAATAAGAACACAACAGAACAACATGAATGTTCAACCTAATGTCTTTTAGCCTTAGTATTACCACAAACCAAGAAGGTATATTGAACTCAATAAAGAATAATAATGAACCCAAAATTATTCGGTCCTGTCGTAGAATCCGACTTGGAATTGGTTTTTGCCGGAAATGAAAACCGATATCGGTTTCATTTGGTGTCGCGAATTTCTATCGGAATAAGCTTTTTTCGAACATGAGCAAAACCGATATTCGAATCAGCTGTTCCATTGATGTGTTAAATTAAATTTACGCTTATTTGTAAACAATAGAGCATTTTTATAATATGTATTTGAACTGTTTTGTGAAAATTCAAAGAAAATAACTGAAATATATTATGGCAGCTGCAATTGCCATATTACTTATGATGGAGGAGGAGCAGCAACACAGTTTAAAGCGGCGAATATTACGAGATAAGAGCAACCCTCTCGAGCTGCCGGAGTCAACGTATACAAAACTTTGCTTCAATGGGTATATGTTTATAACTCACTTATTTGCAGATTTATTGCTCAATATCGCTTAAACAAAGAAGCTTTTGTTATGGTATTGGCCAAAATTCAGCCACGCTTATGTTCAGCGACGATTCCCGCAGTGCTTCAACTTGCTGCAGCGCTTCATTTTGTGGCCGAAGGCCCATATCAGCGATCAGTGGGAAATGATGTAAACATAAGTATGGCAAGAAGCACTATATCTGAAGTGCTAACACGAGTGATAAAAACATTAGAACATTCTATATGTCATCAATGGATACAACTTGCAATGGGAGCCAGTGAAAAACAACACTCCAAACACTATTTTTGTAACAAATATAGAATTCCTTGCATCATTGGCTGCATCGATGGAACACATATTAAAGTTATAAAGCCTTCCACTGATGAACACCTCTACTTTAATAGAAAAGGATTCTTCAGTATGAACGCTATGATTGTAAGAAATAGAACAAGTTTATGCACCAAGTTACTATTAAATGTATATGTGTTTACTTTCAAAGATTTGCGACAGTAATATGACGATTCGTGGCGATTCTTAGGGATTACGAAATTGGCGATCGAACTTCCAGGTTACTAGGAGACAGTGGATATTGTATTGAACCGTTCTTGTTAACTCCATACAGAGATCCCGAGTACGGCTCACTGCAAAATACTTTTAACAGGGCTCATTTTTCGTCACGCAATGTGATTGAAAGAACGATAGGCCTTTTAAAAAGTCGCTTTCGATGCTTACAAGGTACATTGCAATATAACCCACAAAAGGTGGTTAAAATTGTCAATGTTTGTTGCGCACTGCACAACATCTGTCGGTGCTATAACATTGAATGCCCCAATATAGAAACTACCACCGTTTTCACAGAAGTTTACGAGGAAAATTCTGAAATTTTATCACATGGTAGAATGCAAAATGAGGGCCAACGGATCCGAAACGAAATAGCAAACGCTCTTTAAATTTATTGTTCTTTTGTTAAGGCACACAAATTGAAATTGTTTATTTAAATACGTAAATCCTTAAATTAATTAAATTACAGAATTCATTCTTCATATATAAGTAGTTTCATTTTAACGTATTTTAAATCAGTCATACTCTTCCAAGGGATCATACTCCTCCTCCTCATGTTTGCGTAATACTTCAAGCATTTTTTTGTTGGATTTTTTGAATTCCTGTGTTAGGTTATTAACCGCGCTGACTAAAGCTTTGTCTGTCTCCCTCCCAATTTTTTGAAATTCGAGGATAGCATCCATTTTGTTAGATATGTCCTGCTTCCATTCTTTGTCGTACTCAAGAAACTTGTTTAGCCACTCATTTGTTGTTTCTTTTGGCGTAGGTTTTTGAGCGATAGAGGTGTCAAGACGAGGACGTTTCGCAGAAGTTGAAGGGATATCGTCGTCGCTTGATATTAAATATTCTTCCTCGAGACCAAATGATAGTCCCGAAACTCCTCCAACACTCTGAGCCATTCCACAAATGCGTACAATGCTTTCCTCCGTTTAGTTCAATGTATACTTAGAAAATAATCCTCCACCAGTGGCTCTGGCTTCGATTTTATTCTGCGCCAACTTCTTTTTCACTTCGCTTTTCCAGTCCGTTCATATCTAAAAATAGGAGTAAAGAATTAGAAAATGGAATAGTATTTCCACTAGCATGAGTATGAAAGCATTGTTGATTACCTTCTTCCAACCGTTCACATCCTTTATTAGCGGGCCTGCGCTGTTAAGCGACTCTGCTAATTGTTGCCAAAGGGAGACCACAAGCGCCTTTTCTCGTTTGGTAAATCCTCTGGCGATGTCGGGATACTTCTCCATAAACTGCAACAGTACATCATTTTGTCCTCCATTTTTATGTTTTCCCCTGGAAATGTTGAAATAGTATCAATGGTATGTTAATATTCAAATGTGAATTACATTTTACACTTTGGACAAAATATATGTATGTACTTACATTTTATAAGAAATAGTAGCTACATCGTGTAAATATGGCACATAAAATAAAAACGTTAGCGATCGTCTGACTGTTTTGTTTCCGATAATAAAACCTACAAACCCGGAATTCGCGACATCTTAAACCTATAAAAATGCGTTTCGAACATGAAAACCGATAAGATCGGATTGTGCGACACCCTTCGAAAAAACTGTTGGATTGAAATGCGATAACGAGAAAATCGGATTCTACGACAGAGCCGATTATTATTTAACTGGGGGCTCAACCGGGATTGCAAATCAACTTGCTTTCCAGCCAGTCTTTGAAATATAAGACTTAAAAAACCAAAATCCACGGTCTTAAAGAAAGACACATCAGGTTCCTGAAAAATTGGAACAAAAACAGAATTCTAAGGCACCACTAAAAACTGGAGCACATCAAGAACTTCCGGAAGGAAAAAAGGGCAAAAAACCACTGCAGTTGTAGAAAATCAGAATCAGTTACGATGACATCAGAAATGGCACAATTACGCGCACACATCAACGTACTAACTCAAACTTTGCAGCAGCAAAGAACTGAGATGCAGAATCGACTATCAGCGATTGAATCATGCCAATCGTTCAAAGGAGTATCGATGGTCGCACAATAAACGACCCCATGGAAATTTAACTAGAATTATTCAAAGCACTTCCACGGTTCGATGGAAACAAAGATCAATATAGATCCTGGAGATCGCAAGTATGGACCTTTATGGATGGTATAAAAGGATTCACCAACCACCCTAGATACTACAGTGCACTTGGTATAGTACGCACGTTATTTTTGTGCGCAGCAGCAGATATTCTTACAAACCACAACACGAAGATGAATTTTTATTCCATAATAAATAAATTGGATTACACGTTTGCGGACCAAAGGCTACTATACGTCCTTTTAGAGGAAATGAAAAAGATCGTATAAGGAAGGAAAACCTACGCCGAATTCCACAGTGAAGTGAGCAAAGCGCTTAACTTGGCATTATAAAAAATTGAGATGTCCGAAAACCAAAACAGTGGTTCTATGAAAGACTATGCAAACCAGGAAGCAGTAAGGACCTTCATCCTAGAGTTAAATAGCAAATATACAAGTGGGACATTGTATAGTCATAACCGTAAAGATTTGGAAACAGCTTACGCAGTAGCTAGCTAGTAGTATTATTTACCACGACAATGTGAATCGCCAATTCGAGGTACATTCTAATCAGCTAAGGGGAACGAGCAACAACGATTCCATCAACCTGATGATAAAAGGAAATATAATCCTCGCTTCAACGAAGGCCAAGTTTATTCACATAGAGAGGACGGACAACATCATCAATACAGACCAAACGTCAGAATACAGAGGGATTATCAACTGCAACAACAACTTGCACCAGAACCAATGGAAGTGAACAGTGCGCAGCAGTACCAAAGGCCAATCAACCAAGGAATCAGTCTCACCAACAAAATCCATTCAAAAAAGACAGGAACGTCTCGTCACAAAACTTCCATCAACAAAAAGCGCAACGCATCAATCAAACCCCACAAGCAGACTACGATGGACATTTTGAGACGCGGAGTACTTTTTTAAAGCGAGTAAACGGGTTGCCTTGTATCAAAACAAAATGTGGATTAACCAGCACACCCGTTACAATTTTAGTTGACACAGGATCAACTAATAATTATATTAGCAACAAATGTAAAATCGGTAAGTCAATACAAATTATTCCTTTTAAAACAAAAACTTTACATAGCTTTTCAGTCACTAATTCAAAAAAAGTGATTGGGACATATGGATATGATTTAGTATATTATGAAATAGATAAGCTAAATGAATTCGATATGATATTAGGAGAACAGGGACTTAGAACTCTTAAAGCAGAAGTGAATTTATTTGATTATAGTTTAAAGTACCAGAAGGAAGTGACCCATAACGTAGAACAAAAAATTAATTTTACTATCAATAAGCCTCAATACGAAGAAGGCATTAGAAAACTAATGCAAAAAAACGTTCAAATAAGTGAAACTCTTCCTTTCACTACAACTATTCAGGCGACAATTAGGACCCAGACAGAGGAACCAATATGGACTAAAAAATATCCATATCCCATTGCGGATAACGACTTTGTGAATAAAGAAATTAGCGAGTTACTAAAATAATGGAATTATTAAACCAAGTAAAAGCCCATATAATTCACCCATATGGACTGTTCCAAAACAAGGCACTGACGAACAAGGTAAGCCAAAAAGGAGAATGGTAGTTGATTTCCAAAAAAATAATTCTCAGACAGTCACAGATAGATATCCAATACCCGATGTAAATATGACTATCCAAAATTTAGTAAAAGCAAAAGTATTTTCAACTATAAATTTAGAATCAGGATTCCATCAAATTTTAATAAAGGAATCCGATAGAGAAAAGACCGCTTTTGCAGTCAATGGAGCAAAGTATGAATTTGTTAGGATGCCGTTTGGGTTGAAAAACGCACCTTCAATCTTTGATGCGTAGACGATATCTTACGAGAATATATTGGTAAAATTGCATATGTATATATAGACGATGTATTAATATTCTCTTCCTCACCCGAAGAACATATTAAACACGCTTCAACTACAATAAATGCACTACATAAAGCCAATATGAAAATTTCAGACGAAAAGTCATATTTTTTCAAGAGATCAAGGAATGATAAGAAAAAATCAGAGCTCTAAAGTAGACATAAAATTAGACGAGGCAGCACTGGATGCACTACAAAAAATAAAAATAGCACTTCTGGAACAAACAGAACTATTTCAACCAGATTTCTCAAAACCATTTGATTTAACTACTGATGCAAGTAATTTTGCTATTGGGGCAGTCCTATCTCAAAATAAACAACCAATTGCCTTCATTTCAAGAACATTAAATGATACTGAACAGAATTATAGCACAAATGAAAAAGAACTATTAGCCATAGTTTGGTCACTTCAAAAGTTACGAAACTATCTATATGGGGTAGCAAATTTAACTATTTACACAGACCATCAGTCCCTCATATATTCAATATCAGACAAGAATCCGAATACGAAATTAAAAAGGTGGAAAAATTTAATTGAAGAATATGGAGCAAAACTTGTTTATAAACCAGGACACCAAAATGTTGTAGCAGACGCTTTATCAAGACAACAAATAAATGCGACTACTGATTGTTCTCAACATTCGGCAGAAAGTTCACCTGTAGAACATTTCAAAAGTGTGAAACAACCATTGAATTCATTTGGAAATCAAATTGTACCTATTTATGATCCAGCTAACGTAGGCGTATCAACGAAAATAATTTTTCCAAATAGAGTACGTCATACAATCCACTACAAAGACAAGAATTACTTAATAGAAAAATTAAAAGAAGTTGCAACAACAAACTGTCACGAACGCTTTAAAAATAAACGAGGAAATATTATTTCAAGTCAAAGATGACATTATTGCTAATTTTCCAACTTGCACATTTGTAATATCACCAAATCTATTGATAGATGTTATAAACACAGCCGTGCTCACCGCAATTATAAAAATAACACACATGAAATTTTACTTACACATTTTTGGTTTAGCTACCGAAAACAAAACAGCTCCTGGCGAAGAATTGTTTAACGCGGTACGACAGTACAATAAAACTATCCATTCAACTACAGGATACAAACCGGAAGACGTATTTTTCAATCGGGACAAGTATCCGGAAATAGAAGATATTTTACTCAAAAATCAAGAAAGAGTAATAAATCATCACAATAAAGGTAGAAAGACAATCACATATACATCGCCTCCTCTTTTGCAGATTTAGTGACTGACCTCAGTAATAGAAAATTTGTTTTGACTGAGACAGACATAGTGTATTTATTTGAAGACACACAATATTTGTACCATGTAGCCAATTTAACGACTATACTTACACCGTACGAAAATATAATGAGGAACAGGTATAATGCAAATCCGAATGAAGAAGAGGCTATTCTTGTCAGTAAAATAGAGGCTTTAAAATCACAATTATTACCCACAAACTATAGGGCTCAATTATAAAATTCGTCACAGGAACACCAGACCATGACGATTTAATAGAAATAAAAACAGGCTTAAATTACTTAATTGAAAACAATAACAAACAAAGGAAGATTAACTCTCAGTTTGAAAAATTCTTGGAAAAATTAGATCCGAAATCTGTCGTAGAAGAATTTGTAATCAGAGAAGTTTACAAAAAGTTAGAGATAATTACAAATACAATTATTTTTGCTAGAAATGGAAATTTTTACTCTGGAACTTTAAACTTGAACAATATTCACGAATTGATTTCAAATGAAATTTTTGATGTTCCTGTCATAAATATATTAGAATATTCGGATATCCACGTATGTATGTACTGGAATGCGATAATCACAATATATAAATACCCTATCATTAATAATAAATGTAAATTATACAATTTAATTACATGGAAAATTACAAATTGAAAGAAAAATAGCAAAATGTGAAAATAAATTTATAAGAGTATCTACGTGTAAAAATAATGTAGGAATAAATATTTGTAAACAAGAATTGAAATATAATTGTACAATCCCTTTACTAAATAAGGACAAAGCATATTGTAATATTGTTCAAGAAAACAATGTGCCATTATTAATATTAGATCATGGAAATATTATAATTGACGGAAACCATATATGGAACGGCCAAAATATTAATAAGACATATTTTAACCATGACCAAGAAATAAAAAATATAATACATGGTCATCAAAATGAACAAATCAAAATTATGAAAATATTAGAATCCAAATAGAATTTTCTAATATACAAGAAATGTACAAATACCTAATTCCTGTTGAGGAACGCCCTTTACAATTTTTAAGCTTCTTTTAGTAATAATATTAGGATTATTTATATACGCCTCAGTAAAGGCATGTAAATGTTACCAGATTAAACAAGAAGCCAAAAAAAAACGCCGAGTTTTTGAGCAGGTATATGAAATGGAAGTACAGCGACTCCAAACACATGGCCTTTGAAATGAGGACATTTCATTTTAACAGAGGGGAGAATTAAGGAAGATAACATTCCTTATCATACTCACGAACCCAAATACATCAGCAAATCCTTATCAGTTGTAAACATAAAAACATGTCTCATGACATATCCGCAAAATAATGTATTGTAATTATCAGTAACAGATAAGAACTTATCCAAAAATATTTATCAGCTTAAAATAAGAACACAACAGAACAACATGAATGTTCTGTCGATACTACAAATAGTTGTAAGCAAACCTAATGTCTTTTAGTCTTAGTATTACCACAAACCAAGAAGGTATACTCAACTCAATTAAGAATACTAATAAAGCCAAAATTATTATTATTTAACTCGCGACTTCGTCAATCTTCTCCTGGAGAAAAAATCGATTTGCAGAGATGTGTAGAGAAGGCACAATCTTCTACAAGAGTGTAAAATTGCTGGCGTACGCTGATGATATCAATACCATTGGTCATAACAACCGCGCCGTTAGCTCTGCTTTCTCCAGATTAGGCAAAGATAAAAAGCAAATCGATTTGGTAATGAACAAGCGCAAGAGAAATATATGGTAGTCGGAAAAATGAGTGAAAATAATGAAGAAATTCGCTATATTTTGAAATTTTTGTTTAAAAAAGAGAAGAATGCCACGCAAGCCACCAATGAAATTTGTGAAGTTTGCGGAGACGACGCTGTATCAGTTTGTGTAGCACAACAATGGTTCGCTCGCTTCCGATCAGGAAGTTTCGAAATTACTATTTACACAGATGAAAGTTTTAAACTGATGAAATAATGTCTCTAGCGGAAATATGGCAAAAAGTGTTCGACCAAAATGCCACTTATTTATTTATTAGTATAAATATAAAAAAAGTTGAAATTTGATTAGAAATACGAAAAAACTTATTCGACTATAACAAAAAAAAAAGAAACAAACGAAATAAGCATTACGATTTGAGGACATGCACCTGGAGTGTGCGGTCCCTTAATCGGGAAGGTGCCGCTGCCCAGCTGGTTGATGTCGTCGTTAGAGTGAAGGCTGACATCACCGCCGTTCAAGAAATGTGATGGACGGGACAAGGACTAAGGCGAGAAGGTCCTTGTGGCATTTACTACAGTGGCCATATAAAGAAACGCAAATTTAGTGTGCGACTGGTGGGGGGATATAGACTCCGTCGTCGAGTACTGTTATTCACTCCGATGGATGAACGTCTAGCCACAATCCGCATCAAAGCGATGTTCTTTAACATATCGCTGATTTGCGCCCACGCCCTGATGGAAGAGAATTACGGTGTCATCAAAGATGTCTTCTATGAGCGCTTGGAGCGCAATTCTGATAGCTGCCCACGACATCAAAATCTTGCTTGGTGACTTTAACACCAGGGTGAGAAAAAAAGGTATCTTCGGCACTACGGTCGGTAAATTCAGCCTCCACCATGAAACATCCACCAATGGGTTGAGGTTGATCGACTCCGCGGGGGCCCGAAATATGGTTATCTGTAGTACTACATAGATTCCAGTATAAGAAAATACATCAAGCTACCTGGCTGTCTCCGGATTGAAAAGCCGCCAACCAAGTCTATCATGTTGTGATAGACGGAAGACACGTCTCCAGTGTTCTAGACGTGCGTACGCTCCGAGGTCCTAACATCGACTCTGAGCACTATCTTGTTGCAGCCAAGATTCCCACCCACGTCGGTGCAGCAAAAAACGCACGTCAACAAACACAAGGAAGTTTCGATTCGAGAAGTTGCAATCACAACAGACAACAGAACGATTTTCTACTCGCCTTGTACTCCTGCTCTCTGACAACACTCGTCAACAACTCGGTATAATTGAACTGTGGGACGGCATTTCAAGCTCCTTACGTACAGCTGCAACCGAAACCATTGGTACGACGAGGAAAGCCGTGTTGCAGCGGAGAGAAAACAGACTGCTTACTTCACAACGTTACGATCGACCACAACACGTGCGGGATGGCATAGATACCGAGAGTTGAAGAGGGAAGCGAGACGCCTTTGCAGACAGAAAAAAAAGAGAGGCCGAAATGCTTGAGTACGAGGAGCTTGACAAGCTGGCCGACAAATGGAATGCTCGAAAATTCTACGATAAAATGCGGCGGCTAACAGAAGGTTGCAAGACCGGAGGATACTCTTGTAAACACCACGGCGATGATCTAGTAATCGATGCCCAGAGCATACTAAAATTATGAAAAGAAAACTTCTCCAGCCTGGTGAATGACCGTAAAAGCATAACGCCAGGAGAAGGCGAACCCGATTCCCCAATCGATGACGATAGAGCAGACGTTTTATTGCCCGACGAAGAAGTTCGAAAAGCAATTACCCGTCTGAACAAAGCAGTGGGCGCCGATGGATTGCCGGTCGAGCTATTCAAACACGTCGGCGAAGAATTGGTAAGGATCATGCATCAGTTTCTTTGTAAAATATGGTCGGAGGAAAGCATGCCGAACGATTGGAATTTAAGTATGCTCTGTCCAATCCCCAAAAAGCGGACCCCACAAACTGCGTCAACTAGCGCGGGATAAGCCTCCCAAATATCGAGTATAAGGTTCTATCGAGCGTATTGTGTGAAAGATTAAAGCCCACCGTAAACAAACTGAGTGGACCTTATCAATGTGGCTTTAGACCTGGAAAATCAACAACCGACTAGATACTCACCATGCGCCAAGTCTTGGAAAGAACCTGTGACAAGAGAATCGACACATACTACCTCTTCGTCGATTTCAAAGCTGCTCTTGACAGCACGAAAAGAAGTTGCCTTTATGCCGCGATGTCTGAATTTGGTATCCCCGCAAAACTAATACGGCTGTGTGAACTGACGTTGGGCAATACCAAAAGCTCCTTCAGGATCGAGAAGATCCTCTTCAATCCGTTTGATATAATACGAGGTTTCAAACAGGGCGACTCCCTATCGCGCGGCTTCTTCAATCTGGTCTTGGGGAAAATAATTCGAGCTGCAGAACTTAATCGTGAAGGTACAAACTTTTATAAGAGTACCGCTGCTGGCTTATGTCGATCACATGATATTATTGGCCTCAACACCGGCGCGTTAGTTCTGCTTTCTCCAAAATGGGTAAGGAAGCGAAGCAGATGGCTCTGGCAGTGAACGAGAGCTAGTTCGAATATATCCTGTCAAACAAACAGTCGTCGCACTCGCGATTAGATTCTCACGTCACTGTTGATAGTCATAACTTTGAAGTTGTAGATAATTTCGTCTATCTTGGAACCACCATTATCAGCAACAACAATATCAGCCTGGAAATCCAACGCAGAATATCTCTTGCCAACAGGTGCTACTTCGGACTGAGAATGCAAACTAAAATTTAAGTCCTCTCTCGACGAACAAAAACCAAACTCTATAAGTTACTCATTATTCCCGTCCTTCTATATGGTGCAGAGGCATGGTCTATGACAACATCTGATGAGTCGGCCTTATGAGTTTTCGAAAGAAAGGTTCTGCGAAAGATTTGTAGTCCTTTGCTTCGGCGCAATACCAGCCGGGGGAAACAGAGGAAGAAGAAATCTTCCACTCATTTGGAAAGACCTGGTGGAGAAGGACCTGGCTTCGCTTGGCATTTTCAATTGGCGCCATGTAGCGAAAAGAAGAAACGACCCCCTACCGCTCTTAAAACGTACGGCACATTCATCGTTGCGCAATGTGCTTATGCTTTTCTTGCGACGCAGATGTCGGGAGCTTACGAGCGCACTGCGCAACGATCGATACAGTAGTTTATGAGAAAATAATTTTACAATTTTATCGTGCTCTAAATTTCAACCTTCAATAACTTTACCAAAAAAAGAAATTTGGCGAAATATTTATATCACGGGATATGCGTCTGGTACCCTTCGCGAAATTTTTATGGATCACTTGACGTGGTTTGACCTATGTTCCTTTAAGGCCACGTTTGCCTGCTTGTTGAGCAAGTCAGGGATATTTAGAATACTAAGAGGGTTTTTACTTTACATCTATAGATTTTCCAATCTCTGCTACCACTGAGCTTAGTGCTGTTTCTGTAGATTTTCCCTTAGAATACGCGTGCTTCGAAACTGCCATTTTTTGGGTTTACACTGTTTCTTATTTTATCTGAAAACCTTTGCATTAATGTGGGAGATCACCTTGACTTGACTCCATAACGAGCGAATGTAATTTAATTGCAATATTTTTGGGACTGATGTAACTGAGCCGGGAATATACCGTATACAGGGTCCGGTACTCGAAGCCCAACTTCGGACCGTTCGCGCAGCTGTCGCACTGGAATCAGCTGTTTATAAAATTGCTGAATGACGGTTCGTAGTATTGTTCACAAGTGTACAAAAGCGTTTTGCCAAAAGTAAACGCAAAAAAAGTGATCAGCGATGGAATTCAAACGTAATAGTGTGATTGCTTTATATTTAGCTGGAAAATCACAGCCAGCAAACACCTTAATGTGAATGAAGTTTTTGTTTATCGCACCATCACTTGTTACAATGATACTGGTAGCATCGCAAAACGCCATGGAGGTGGTCATCACAGGACTGCAACGTCACGTGAGATGGTTCAAAAAGTCAAGAAGCGACTTGAGCGAAATCCACGACGAAGTGTCAATCAAATGGCTAAAGAACTGAAAATATCCGACCGCAGCATTCGAAGCATACTGAGAAATGAGCTCAAGGTCAAGCCTTACAAGTTCCAAAAGGCCTATGATCTCACACCGAAGCAGCAACAAGTAAGACTTGAGAGAGCGAAGCAGTTGCTTCGCTTGGCCAAAAGCGGTCAAATTCCGAACATTGTGTTTTCTGACGAAAAAAAGTGTTCCAATTGAGCAATTCGTAAACTCTCAAAACGATAGGATTTACTTGACCGACCGTTCATACGAGAACTTAAGTCATCGGTTGGCCACCAGGCGGCAGCACCCGCCACAAATAATGGTTTGGGCCGCTGTCACCGTAGATGGGCGCTCTCCAATTGTTTTCATCGAGCCTGGTGTCAAAGTAAATGCGACATATTATCGGGAAAGTGTTCTGGAGGCTGCTTTGAAGCCGTGGGCAAACAAACATTTCGGTCGCAAACCAAGGCCGTTTCAACAAGACTCAGCACCGTCTCACAAAGCGTAAGTGAAACAAGAATGGTTGAAAAACAACGTTCGGAACTTCATTACGACCACACAATGGCTCTCGAATTCACTAGATGCGAATCCAATGGATTATTCGCTCTGAGCCATTTTGTTCCGAAGTAAAAACTACACCAGTCTCGAGATGCTGAAGAAAGCCATTGTTCGTGAGTGGGCCAAAATACCGACAAGTCACATTAGGGCAGCTTTCGATTCGTTTTTTGACCGTCTCAAGGCCATAGTTAAGGCAAAAGGTGGTCACATCGAGGAAAAGTGAAATCGTCCTGAATTTATGATTATTTTCACACATTTTGTACTTTAAAATAAATAAAAATAATTTTCAAAACCGAATTTATGCCTTTTTTAATTGGTGCACTTCGAGTGCCGGAGTATAAATTAATATCTGATACTATGTCTACAGAGATGAAGTATCTTCATTAGGTATAGCCCAGCTGTGGTCTGGCTTCTGGAAGCATCCATTGTCCTGAGTCGCGACGCTTCAGCCGTATTCTTCATATCACTTCAAAAAGATTTCCGCGAATTTATTTTTTTGTCTTTCCTTACATTTTTATATGACCTTAAGAGGTTATAACAGCTGCCCCATTCCTCTTCTCCTTGGGAGTTAAATAAAATTGCTTCCTTCAATCATTCTGCAGCTTAGTATGGGTGACCTCTTTGTTCTCTGGTTGAAATGGCGGAATGAATATAGTTTTTGCAGGCGCAGTTCGTTTTCCTAATATTCCTGAAATCCTTTAGCCTGCTGCCTACATTCTCTTCAGCTGTGCATTCAAAGTAGCCATGATCCGAAAAGTAATGTTTTTTAAGAGCTCATTGGGTTAACCTGTTTATTAATTCTTCCGACATCTAACACCTTTTGTCGGTTTTTAGTTACGAATGTTGGCCAATTGCTTCTGTTACACAACAATAGTTTAGTGCTTAATGAGTAGTTAAAGAACAACTCACCCCTTTCGCTCATATCCGTGCTGTACTATATTGTATATTGTGGTGCGCATCAGAGCCACAGCTAAATATTGTCAAGTCGATGTTTCCCTCTTTTATCAGCTGCGATGGTACTTCTGCTTCTTCATACGGCATATAGTACGACAGCATCCGATCGGTGTTGCCGCTCCTAGCTTACTGCCGTAGTATCTGTGTAACATGAAAACTTTAAGTTTTTTATTAGTCGTTATACATGTAGCAGTTACTGGCGAAATCTGCAAATGGTTTTATGGGTGTCACGCCCTTAGTCTTTGGGGTTAGGCCTGACGGCTTAGCCTCTTCAGCGGTCCTCTGTTGTTTGGTTGCCGCTACTGGCGGTTCCAGCTTAAAATACTGAAAAAATATAGTCCATCTCTTAACTAGGTAGATATGTATATGTGTATGCTTAGTGTACATACACATACGTAAATATGTATTTTATTTTTATTGCATTCTTCAGATACCAACGCATTGATATTTTACAGCTAGTTAGATTAGTGCATCTAACGCACTTATACACATACGTACATACGCTTGATACTTTCTTATCTCTTGCTTGTGTGCATTAATATTAGGAGTATTTATGTTTTGTATAGTAATATTAGTATTATGTATACTCTAATTTATGAGTTTTCTTTTATATGCAATGATTTCCACATTTTTATGAGTAAGTCATTTAGTGGACTGTATATACTTTTTATTTAATTTATTGCTTACATGTGTATTTTTATGTATTAATTCATTTGTGTCAAAAATATAATGTTCTACACATAATTCAATCTTATTTAATAAGACTTTCATGTTCATATATTTATGAACAACCATTCTCTGACATGCGTACTGTTAGCAGCAACACTTTTGGCATCTCCCTCTTGTCCCAGCTTAGGAGCCGAACTTTGGCTATAGGATTTGGTAGGGTCTGTCTCCGTTGCTGGGGCTTTCCTAGGTTGACCTATGGCTTCAGCTCTCCGGCTAGTGCTCGCCTTTGTGCTCTGACCAAGCTTCACTTCTGTCAGTTCACTGGCTGTTATCGTTATAAACGCTGCTCTCTTCGAGAAGCTATTAGGTCCTTCGATCTTTTTACCGGAGATCCGGACGCATTTAATTCCTTTCATTTTTTTTCCGGACCACAGGAAACTATATTAGCGACCGCAATGCTAATGGTTCAGTCGGTCAGAGGATCAACTCACTATCAAGCTCATCCTTAAAAGATCGCATTCTCATGTCAGGGTACCAAGACTAGCCAGAGGATCGATTTACTGCTGAGTATGGTGCCGACTCGTGATGATCGGCCTGCTAGCTCTCCGTCAAGCCAGTTTACCGCTATTCATTCATATTTTTGCTGTGTTTTCGTCTGCAAGTGGCGTGATTTTCCCGCTGTGTTGTTTATGTGGTGTGGTTTTCCCCGTTTTGTGTGAGTAGTTGCTATATTGTAATTGTTTAACAGGGTGCGTCTTCATGCGTTATGTGGGCTAAATTCTGCATGAATATTTAGTTCTCACACTGGTTTATATTCTGGACCCACGAGAATAGGGGAAAGTATATCCGCTGTTGTAGACTATGTTCATCTGCTAATGGATAATCAGACTACATGGTGCGACCTCTTTTCTCCTTCACGATTGGATGGAATAAGCTTTGAGTTGGTCGCATAGTTTTATACGACGTGGTCATATTATCCGCAGTTGGTGTAGAAGTGTTAACCGATTAAGTATTGGGTCTTATTACCCGTCGATCAGGTCATCGCAGAGCTTTTTGCTCCGTGTTTGTGGATTAATTCCTTTCATATCGCTTTACTCTTTGGTTTATGTTATGGTATCTCTCCGTCGTTGTGGTTTCGTCAAAATCACGAGTTTCGACAGTTAGCTCATAAGTTAAACCTCATATCTGGGCTGGGTCATCTAATATCCTAATCATTTCTTCTCGGTATTCGTATGTACTCCAAGTTTTAGCTCTTCTTAGTTCGAGCAGGATCTTTTGATATTTGCACTTGCTCATGCTTGTAGATGTTCCACCATCGCATCATTTCAGTCGTTAGATACCGACGGCTGGGAGCCCACTTGATTACCCCCCAAAACGGTAACTCTATATATTTTTTATTTTATGTTTACAGATGGTGCTTACTTCATTCGCTCCTATCCTGAAGACAGACGCTGCCTAGTAAGTCGCTCACTCTGAATCAGACGCTTCCGGCATTACATTGATTTGACACTTATTTAAGAGCGGTGTCGATTTCACCCCATCACAGGGACTTCGCCGGGCAAATATAACTCTTTAAGATACGCCCTCCATCACTGTTGCTTATTGAGTATTCGCAGCTAACTTGCATATCTGGAGGTCCTTCAGCTATACGCCTCCTGCTGACCTTCACAATAGATCACGATAGCTCTATGAGTAGCCCAAGCTGGATCCGTGCGTGAAGGTGTACATACAAACATACATGCATGATACAAGTTAACGACAAAATTCCCCAATTTCAAGAAATGCTTACTTTGCGTCTACAGAAAATTATATTCACAGCGATCACTTCCGCTGTTGCCGAATTCTAAAGAATTGGCGTTCAGCAGTTTTCTCTTCAGCTTAGTCGATATCAGCAACTCAAATTAGCTTAGCTTAGATTCGATGAAACGATGCTATGCGTGAGATATACGACGGTAATGCGGCTACGCTTGTTAGGTTGTTATCCGAACGGACGAAAGCCCTCCAGTGCTGAAATTACCTGCTGGGGGAAGCAGAGGAATAATAAGACCTCCACTCCATTGGAAGGACCAAGTGGAGAAGGACCTGACTTCGCTTGGAATATCCAATTGGCGCCACGACTGGCGCGCAGTTGTTAACTCGGCTATAATCGCGTAAGCGGTGTTTACGCCAGTAAAGACGAAGAAGAATAATATCTCTTGTCATCATACAGACAGTCGTCGCACTAGCGACTTGGCTCCCACGTCACTGCTGACAGTCATAACTTCGAAGTCGTGGATAATTTCGTCTATCGGCCTCGAAAACCAACGCAGAATAACTCCAGCCAACAGTTGATATTTTGGACTGAGAATGTATGGAGAAGTAAAGTCCTCTCTCGACGAACAAATAGCACATAGGGTGCAAACCGAATTAAGAGACAGCGGCTACGCTGGCTAGATGACGTCGTCCGAATGGAGAAACCACTTCAACTCTAAGAGTACTCCACTCAGTACCCTCCGGGGAAGAGGAAGAACTCCACTCCGTTAGAAAGACTACAATCGATCTTCAATTGGCGTCAAACAGTGAAAAGAAAGAACGACTGGTGCGCTGTTGTAAACTCCGCTATAAAGGCATAAGCGGTGTCTACGCCAATAAAATAGAAGAAGAAATATATGCATCAGCGGAGTTTCTCAAACAACGCTTATTCAGGTTCTAAACGTCGTTTACATATACTACCAACAGACTTGGTCTGTAAACAACTGGCAGCGAGGTCACCTCTTAGACGACGAGAAGTCTATTAATCGCATATAATAAACATTCTAAGATAATAAGAAAGTTTCCGTTTTATCCACTAAGACGGATTTTCGTAATTCTATAGAGCTAAACTAAAATTCGGTCCCCAATATTTCCTTCCCTTCCGAAGAAGAGTGGGAAAAGGTCGAGGTTGTTAAAAGCGTAAGATTAAGCATCCATATGGAGGGTCGAAATTAAATAATGTCATGGGAGGTAGGGTATTTTCAGCAAAATCGGACACCAAAATCGGCTTCCGTCTCATAATAATACCCAACTATTACCCTCCTCCCGCCCAACCGAAGCGAGGGGCGCAATCCGCAAATGATCGGAATTAGCCGAGTCATAAAAGGCAAGAGAGTTTTAAGCGTTGCGATCTTAAGCTGCTTAGCTACAGAAACAAAAATTACAACAGCCAAAATTAAAAATTAGATTATAGAAAGTTTATTACTTTAAAATGTTACTTGTAAAGGGTGAGTTTGTTAGATCAAATGTGCTAGAATGGGAATTGAAATCGTGACATATAAGGTGGAAAGGTTCGTTTATCTCAAAATTTGTTCTAGAAAATTTCTAAAAGTAAAGGTTTAAACTATCTGGTAGGGCGAGCGGGAACGTTAAAGTTAATATCCGATAAGAGAGATTGGCTACAGACTGACCCATTCATAAGTTTTACAAGAAATATTATACCAATCATCTTCCTACGACTAGTGAGTGTAGAGGGATTTATAAGTTTTAAACGGTTAGTGTAAGGGGGAAGATTTAAACTGGAATCCCAATGCAAATGATTTAAGGCAAAATGTAAAAATCTTTTTGAACGAACTCTAACTTCTCCTAATGGTCTTGGTAGCTAGGGTTCCAAACCACATAAGCATACTCTAATATAGGCCTCACCAAAGATGTAAAAAGAATTTTTGTGGTTAGCGGATCTCTAAACTCTTTAGATCAACGTTTAACAAAGCTAAGAGCGCCTTTAGCTTTAAAAACCATGTAAGATGCGTGAAGATTAAAATTTAGTTTGGGGTCCATAGTTACTCCCAGATCAACAAAACTACATACTTGCTCCAACCTAAAGTATTGTATTGCGTATGAAGTAGGGTCTACAGATCTACGTGAAAAGCACATCGTTTTACATTTTTTAAGGTTCAATGCCATGTCATTTCTAATACACCAAGAAACTACGTTGTTTAAGTCTGTTTGCAACTGACATCTTTCGCTATTTGAAGTATATGGTTTAAAAGGTTTTACATACAATAAAACTTTTGAAAACTTAACAACAGATGATACGTCATTAATAAATAACAAGAATAGAATTGGACCAAGATGGCTACCTTGAGGAACGCCTGAAGGAACATTGATTATGTCAGAAAAAGTATCGTTAAATATGACTTGTTGAATTCTATTACTAAGATAAGAAGCAACCCATTTTAGAAATATTGGTTGAAAACCAAGAAGATCAAGTTTATTCAAAAGAATTGAATGGTTTACTTTATCAAAAGCTTTACTAAAATCTGAGTATATAACATCAGTATTCTTATCCTCCCTAAAACCCGTTGATATATGTGATACAAATTCAAGCAAATTAGTTATTGTAGACTTCCCTTTAGAGATCCGGAAGGTTATGTCGTCTGTTATAATTGCTTCAAAAAGTTTAGGTATTGCCCTATAGTTTTCAATAGCTGACCTAAATCCACTCTTATGTAAAGGAATTATAAATGACTTCTTCCACATAGATGGAAATAAGCCTTGCTTATCTTCTTCTTCTTAAGCTTCCTTGCTTAAGGGGGTATTCTACTCTAGAAGCATGAATTTCAGGTAATTTTTAAAGTGTCGTAAAAAAAGGCAATTAATATTTTTACTATCCATCTCTAAGAATACAGAAAAAAAAATTAAAAATTTAAATAATTAGAGGGGGCACAGGAGAGACAGGTGTAAACAAAATGGCGCATCCTGGTGACATTGATCCTGACTCTCCTGGTGGTCTGAAAAAATCAAAAGAAATTCTTAATCACTAAGGATGCTGTTATAGTCCCTACCTCAGGGAACACGAATTTTTTTTTATTTTAAATGGCGACTGCCTGAAAATAAAAATCAATTTTTTACGCTTTTTTTTGAAATTCCTGAATTTTTTTAGAATATTAAAAACAAAAATTTTGACACGATGCTTATAGGAACGATAAAGGATTATATAAAGAAAGTTCACGCAAAATTTCAAGTAAATCGGAGATGAATTAAATAGTTTTGTTGGAGATTGGTATATATGTACATTTTGCACATTTTCTAAGAAAGCATGAGAGAATCATATTTGGACCTAAAGAATTCAGTGAACATATTACAAATTGTGTGACTGTCACTAGACATACTAGACTTATATTTCATAGCGGACGGAAAATTAGAAATCCTGCGTTTGGAGTTGACGAAACCATAGAACAATTTTGGATTACGTATATTACTTTTTACTTTATTTATAAAACTAGCTGACCCCGCAGCCGTTGTCCTGCGTGAAATTATATGCTTTGAAATGAAAAAAAGTTGAAATTATATTGTGTCGAAAATGATTTATTTTCGATTTTCTACATTTTTTTAATGTAGCACAGCTTAATAAACATAATTTTTTTGATTTCTGCGTAAATATACAAAGAAGATGGGTTTCCAACTCGTCAACACGCCACATATATCTGGCCAATTTTCCCTGGAAATTGAATACGTTTGTAATGAAATGGCTGTCCCTTGTATTCGATAACTGCGTCATAATCAGTCGGGTTCCATTACACAGTTTCGGCGCATGAAGATTGTGAAACATAATAATGACCGATCCAACTTTGAGACGCAAATGATGCTGGGGCATACCAAGGCTCTCCAAAGAATTTGGAAATTCCACTGGATAATTTCGTCTTTTTTGTCAAGACGATCGATCGATTTATATGAGCGCAAACCTCCCGAAATTTTACTTTGAATCTTCCAGTTTAAGTAGGGTTGCCAGGTGGTCTGGATTCGTCTGGATTGTCCAGATATTTGTGTTGCTGTCCAGAGTCCAGATAAAGAAGTCTTTGTCCAGATTTATTTGTTTTTTTTTCTTTTTTCATTATTTTTATATTGACTTGTTTTTAAAAGTTTTTTTTAGTTATTTCCATTATCATGTGCCTCAACGTGTTGTAAAATGTATATTTGGAGTTAGAATATCGATAATTATCGAACGCAGTGAGAATACATAATGCATTGAGCACTTAGACAACAGCAACTTCACGACGTAACGACAACAAATGTAATGGCAACAAAAGTAGTGACATTGCAATATTATGTAGTTTAAATAAAGGAAAGTGATTATATATACGTATCTTAGTGTGTTTTATTTATGTTAAACATGGAAAACGCTGTTCCGAACCAGAAATGTGTAAGCTTACTATGGCTTGAGAAAAGTATTTTTCACGATAGTAAAATTGCAGCACAAATAACTTGTGGTCGTACAAAAAGTTCTGCTATTGCACGAAATGTTTTAGGACCATTTGCGCAAGAGCAAGTAGTTTTGGATTTAAAAAAGTTTTATTATTTTGCTATTGGAAACGATGCAGCAAGCTTTGGCAATGTTAAATATTTTACATATACTGTTCAATATTTTTATTCTAAAAGTGGTATTTGTAAAAAGATCTTGGATTTTTATGAAGACGATAACTCCAAGTCGATTGATATATATCTACATATAACAAAATCACGCAAAAAAATGACAATTTTCATCTGAGTATTGATCAAATATCTGCATTCAGTGCAGATAATGCAGCGGTTAATTATGGAATTAACAATTCGGTATACCAAAAACTTTTGCTTGAAAATAAGAACATATTAAAAGCAAATTGCAATTGCCATGTAATCAACAATTGTGTAAAAGTTGGAATAAGCTGTTTGTTTCTTTCGCTATTACTAGCCACCACTTACCTCGGCACTTGTTACCTCACCGGCAAAAATGAACAAAGTTCTTATTTGATTTGGTTTAATTTAGTGTTTAGTTTAATGTTTCGGTTGGTTTGTTTAATTTAATGTTTAGTTTGATGGTTTGGTTTTGTTTGTTTAAATAAAATACACTGTTTGGATAATCTTATTCACTGCCACTACGAAAGACGGAAACTGACGCTGCGTGACGTTTGCTCGG
The DNA here is from genome assembly GCF_016617805.1 of Bactrocera tryoni. Classification (NCBI taxonomy): domain Eukaryota; kingdom Metazoa; phylum Arthropoda; class Insecta; order Diptera; family Tephritidae; genus Bactrocera; species Bactrocera tryoni. The sequence goes on from NC_052503.1 coordinate 46,530,642, forward strand.
TGCGAGATCGACGTAAAAAAAGGGCCCGCGTCCTCTCGAGCGATCGGTTTTGATTGTTGGGTAGTGTAGAGTTGTGGTGTGATGTCCGCATGCGTGGTGTTGTATATTCGTGTCTCCTCGGTCTGGAAGATGGTGGGGCAATTAGCCTTCGGTGCCGACTGGGCTGCTGCGATCGGCTCGTGGCGAGCCGTCGTCCGACGGGCCGTGTTGGCGGTGCAGCATGGTATGGTGCGGCCTATTGCACAGTTGGCATAGGGTGATCGATGTACACTCCTGGGTGGTGTGTACCGTTGCCAAGCAGTTTAGGCAATGCCCGTGCGCCTGAGCTACCTTCTGCCGCTGCATGGGCTGCGTGCTTCGAAAAATGCTACAGTGTTGTAGCCGGTGTGGGCGCCTACATAGGGGACATCGGCTGCGCTGAGGTTCCCCTACGGATGCTGCGGACGGTGGTAGTGGTCGCGCGCCGCTACGATGTGCAATTGCAGTGGTGGTGGCCGCTGGAGTTCGAGGCGCTGGAGTTGCCACAGGGCGCGGCACGGTGATGGTTGACCTCACCGTTGGCGTTGGCACAGTTGGCATATCCACATCCATGGTAATCTGTGTGGGAGGAGTAATATGGTTATAAATGGGTGTCATTAAATGTATATGGCGATTGTGCCACGTTATGTGGCATGAAAGGGTCGTCACGTAGATCGACCATTGCATTAGTTTTCGTATTAGTTTAAACGAGTTTTTTACTTGCGGGTTTATTACGTCGTGGTTTTGGTTATTTTATTTGCGTTACGGTAGTATCGGCGGTTTTTTCGTTATTTGCGGTTTCGTCAATGTGTGGTAGAAAACATAGTTTCACGAGCGGTCTTGTTAACATACCGCTTTGAGTGCGGAGATCAACGACACGTACATGACCGTCGGAACCGTAGTATAGGTTTTCTATGCGACCAAGCCGCCATTCGGTGGGGGTAGACAGTCATCATGGATGATGACACAATCTCCAAGCTTTGGCGACTTTTCTGGACTCTTCCACCTGTACCTTTTATGAAGGTCCTTTATATATTCTTCCTTCCATCGGCGGCTGAAATCGTGATGGAGAATTTTTATTCTCTCCCATTGATTTAATAAGGATAGCGACCCCACGCCTGGCTCAGGTGTGGCCAGAATGGGTGCTCCTTTGAGAAAATGCCCTGGTGTTAGGGCTGTGAAGTCAAAGGGATCTTGCGAGAGGGTTGTGAGTGGCCGTGAATTGAGAACGGCTTCAATTCGCACTAACAGTGTGGTGAACTGTTCATAATTAAATTTGTAGTTTCCAGCTACTTTTTTGAAGTGGGATTTAAAGCTTTTTACTGCTGATTCCCATAAACCACCCATATGAGGAGCGCTTGGGGGGATAAATTGCCAGTTAATACCTTGGGGAGCATACCTTTGTACAATCTCTGGTGAGACTTGTTTGATAAAATCCACAAACTCCTTTTCAGTGGCTCTTTGGGCTCCAATGAAGGTTTTACCATTATCGCTCATCAGTTTTGATGGGAAGCCGCGTCGTCCGACGAAGCGAGCGAATGCCGCGAGAAAAGCCTCCTTTGTCAGATTCGTACACAGCTCTAGGTGCACTGCTTTTGTCGTAAAACAGACAAAGACAGCCACATAGCCATTCATTAAAGTGGGGGACCTTAGCATGGACGCCTTTATCTGAAAAGGCCCAGCAAAGTCGACACCTGTAACTGTGAAAGGCAGAGCGAAGTTGCAGCGTTCCGATGGAAGTGCTGCCATAATCTGTGTTCGCAACTTCTGCTTATGCGTAGTGCAGATCTTGCACATGAAAATGCATTTCTTTACTTGGGGCTTAAGACGGGGAATATAGAACTCTTGACGGACTATATGCTGCATTAGGCGATGTTCAGCGTGAAGCATGAGTAAGTGGATATAATTGAGGAGTAATGTGGCAAGTGGAGATTTCTCTGCTATAATTAGAGGGTGGCGTTCGTTGTACGTCAGGCTTGAGTTGGCAAGCCTACCATTCACACGAAGCAAACCTTTCGTGTCTAAGAATGGGTTAAGAACCAAGAGTGAACTCCTTTTATCAATGGGCTTTGATTCTCTTAATAATGAGATATCGCGGCTGAAGTAACGCATTTGAGTGGATGTGATTAGTGCGACCTTTGCCTTTTGGAGTTCTAGGTGCGTTAACGTATCGCATTGGTTAGATTCTGGGTGAATTCCCTTAATTTTATTTTTGAGTCGCTCTACGAACTTTAGCATGTAGGCGATAACTCGAAGGGCAGGAGGGAACGATGAAAATCGCTCAAGGCTGTCATTATCATCCACTGTTGCGTGAAAGCAGTCGATTTTTCGACTTTCTGGGGCGATTACATTGCGCATGGGCGATTGTGGCCAAGAATCGGAAGATTCTGTTAGCCATCGGGGGCCATTCCACCAGAGGGTGGTGGTGGCAAGGTGCAGCGGTTTGCACCCTCTTGTACCTAGATCGGCAGGATTGTCAGCACTGGCTACGTGTCGCCAAGTGGCTGACCCCACTAGGTCAAGTATTTGTGACGTACGATTAGAAATGTACGTTTTCCATGCGTGTGGTGGTTTTTCCAACCAGGCTAGAGCGATTTCAGAATCGGACCAGAGATGCAATCTGTATTTCTTCATGTTTAAGTGGGTCTGCACCATGGAAACCAATTTTGCGAGTAGTAGGGCGCCACAGAGCTCAAGTCGAGGTAGACTTAGCGTTTTTAGAGGAGCCACCTTAGCTTTAACTACTAATAAGTGGCTTGTGGTCGCGTTATCGCTTTGTGTGCGCACATATAAAGTGGCACAGTAAGCCTTCTCAGAGGCGTCACAGAAGCCGTGCAATTCGACTTTGTGTTCGGGGGAGTAGTTTACCCACCGTGAGATTTGTATCTGTGAGATATCGTTTAGGTTGCTCGCGAACTGTGACCACTTTTCTAAACGAAGTGGTTTTACTTGTTCGTTCGATCTGGCTCGAAGGACCAATGTTTCTTTCGCTATTACTAGCCACCACTTACCTCGGCACTTGTTACCTCACCGGCAAAAATGAACACAGTTCTTATTTGATTTGATTTAATTTAGTGTTTAGTTTAATGTTTCGGTTGGTTTGTTTAATTTAATGTTTAGTTTGATGGTTTGGTTTTGTTTGTTTTAAAATACTGTTTGGGTAATCTTATTCACTGCCACTTCGAAAGACGGAAACTGACGCTGCGTGACGTTTGCTCGGTGCGAGATCGACGTAAAAAAAGGGCCCTCGTCCTCTCGAGCGGTCGGTTTTGATTGTTGGGTAGTGTAGAGTTGTGGTGTGATGTCCGCATGTGTGGTGTATATTCGTGTGTAGTAGTGGGTGGTGTCTTCATGTGGAATGTCTGCATGTGTGGTGTCTTCATATGTGGATCGCGTTAGTGTGGTGTGTTGTCGTGTCGTTGTTCAGTGTCGGGTGTTTAGAAGGGAGAGCTAACTCATCTAGCCACTGTTAATCAATTGACATCGAAAATATTGTTATTAAAATTTTTAACGAGTTTAGTTCTTTATCGTGCAAAACAAAAAAGTTAAAGGAGTGTTTCGAGTTCACCAACATGGAGTATAAATCGCTTCGCCGACACATGCCAACACGATGGCTTTCGCTCCTACCAGCAATAGATAGATTACTGCTGGATTGGCCTGCTATCAAAAGATATTTTCTTTAAAAAAAAAGAAAACTGTCGCAGGGAGCTATGGGATTTTGTTGCCAGAGGGGTTTCGAATATTGATGTAATGAATGAAAACGAAGAATGCTTTGAAGAAGGTATTTCGGAAGCATATTTATATTTTGCGCAAAATCTTTTGCACGATTTTCATGTGGCAATCAAAGTATTGGAATCTGATTCATGTACAACTGTTGAAGTCGACACAGTAATGGAAAAATTAAGAATAGACCTCAAAAATAGACTGAATGATAATTTTTTTGGGAATAAGGCAAATACATTGATGCGCAAAATGAACCCAGATGACAAAGATGAATTTAAACAACAAGCGGAATTATTCCTAACAAAAACATTAAACTACTTAGAAGCTAAGTACGATTACGGCGAGAATTCAATTATGAAACAGTTATCTTTGTTTTGCATCAAAACAAAATTATGCACATGTACTGAATTAAATGATGTGATATCAAACTTAAATATATGTAACGATAATAATTGTGATGAGTTATATATTGTATATTGCTCCTTACGTAATATTAACGACAGTCTAATTTTTTTTCAAAATACAATGAAAATGAAATGAAAAATATGCATAAAATTATTTCATTCATATTTTCCACACCAATTAGCAACGCTTTTTGTGAAAAAATATTTAGTTTGTTTAATAATTTATTTTCGAAAGAAAGGAACAAAATGCTTATAGATCTAATATAAGCAGAGCTTTTAATAAGACAACATTTATCTGAAAATTGTAATGAATTTATAAAATTTGTAAATACAGAAAAAAGCATAAAATTGGCAAAGGCTTTAAAAAGTAATAACAAATATACATTTTAAAATATGTATTATACCTATACGTACTTATTAATATGAATTTATATTGTATCCTATAGCTGGAGGCCAACGAAGACGGTTGGCTATTAACGAAATCTCTCCTACACAGAGGAGCCCGTCGTATACATCACCGTGCCAGTCGCAACGAGCGTCAACGCCTGGCTCATCAATTCCGTTCGTATACATCACCGTGCCAGCTTCAACAAGCGTCAACGCCTGGCTCGCCAATTTCGTTCGTTTTCATCACCACTGTACACATCACGCTGGTCTGGCTGTCCACATAAGGGGTGGGGTGTGGATACAACTTTACGAGGATAAAGCTCGTCTTTTTCGTGGGTCCCAAGGCTGACCCTGGAGCGGCTGAGCATACCTCAGGTTTTTTTTAATAGGATACAATTTTTTTTTAAATAATTGACTTATTTAATTTGTTCGCGGTGTCCAGACAAGTCCATTTTTTTTTATCTTATCCAGTTAATAACGATTTTCTATCTGGCAACCCTAAGTTTAAGTCATTAACATCGGTATTTTTGGCAACTAAAATTGCGCGTGCACTCGAGCAATTGTAGTTACGATAATTTTGCCAATGTGCGGATAAACATTCGTGATGAGTTCATCTTCCGTTGAAGTGAATTGACAAAAGGGATGTGAAATTGATATCAAACCACTGGAAGTATCAACCGAAATGTGCCCATTTCCAATTCTAAGCGAATACAATGTAAAATGTCATCGGCAATGTCATTTTTTCGTATCCCATAATTAACGCGAATTCGAAGGCTGATATGTCGAAATGATCTTCGCGAAAACTATGCGAACTTCAGTGGAATGCGAAGTAACTATTGCATTGTCCTTCGTCTGTTTCCAGTGACTAGCATGTTCCAGCAAACGCAACTGCTGGCATACACAAAGCGCTTTATTGCGGTTCACATATCGACCCATTTGATACTGCTGATCTCATATTGTTCAAGGCCAATAACCGCTATGTTGCTTTCTTTGCTGACGTACTTGCAAACGTATTTGATCGATTTCGCCAATCTATAATATTCAACATTGACATGAGTTTTGAATGTGAATTAGACAAAAGTGGCGAATATGGTACGATCCATGTGTTGTCAACTTCGATGTGTTAAAGTTGATATTCACGCCTCTAAATGCTAACTGTTCTGCCATTGTCGTCTTGTGAGCGACGCCGATACAGTGAATATCCATCATTTCCCATTTCCGTTTCCAAAAGAAAAGCACGTGGATAGTGTTTCGTGCATTTATTGTCAGACATACAAACCAAAGTGGGATTGTAAGGTTCGCAAGGTCCATGAACCATATTGGTTTTAACCACTTCGTATAAATCTGGATCTATCTCTGAATCAGGAATTTCCGCTGAAATGATTTCATCAATATGAGCTGGTGTAAGCACCATCCGCATCCAAAGGTGACTGTGTGCGTGCGGCAAACCTTTTTTTGCTACACAACAGAATACATTCAGCATCTAACAGCACCATATATACCATAGGTTGATTCAAGATAAAGACCACCAAACTTCGCAGCTATTGTATAATAAGTCGTGCTGTGATATCGTTACGATCGCTAGCTGATTGACCGCGATCCATAATTCCGCACGTATGTCATCGCATTTTGGGAGTACTTCTTGCCTTTCTTAGGCTGCCATACGTTGATCGCAAAAAGAACGCCGACCAATATTAGCGCGACCTCTTCGTGGCTTCGTAACAAATTTCAATATGCAATTGATCACATTATGTGAAACACACGTAAAGTTGTCACTGAATAGCTTTAAATAATTTTTCCTTTGGATAGCCGGAATAAAAAAGCAAGCGATCAAAATTGAACAATTCAAATAATTTACAAATCAAAATATTGAAAAACAAAACAAACAAAAATTGAAAAAAATGTGTATGGAAAATGTTACTTTTTGGAATTGTCCAATTATTCGACTTCTCCTCAATAAAAGTATAAGGTGTTCTGTTTCTAAACCTTTCCCGATCCACAACAAACAACCTTTCAATTTCAAGATTGGTTCAATCGTTCTCTTAGTGTTACTAACAAACAAACAATCATTTTTATTGTAACGGTTATATGGGGAAAAGAAAAGGGCTGTTTTTAGGGGTTTTCCGGAAATTATTCGAATTTTTGTCGCCGTAAAAACCATCTCTGAACTTCAACGAATATTTAAGAAAAAGAATTGGCCAAATTGGTCCAGGCGTTATTGAGTTATGAGCGTACATACATTTTGACGATTCATTTTTATTTATATAGATTATTATAACATATTTTGCTAAGTTCAGCAAATTGTCGACGCAATTTAGAATATTTTGAATAGTCAGCAACTAAACCATTTTTTTTTTGAAGCTTAAAAGCACGAGATTTCCAAAAACTTGTTTGAAATTAAACAAATTTGGTTAAGACCCAACTTCGACATTTCATCTAAGAACTCATTAAAACATAGACGAGTATTAACAGGAATGAAGTAATCATCAATAGATTTCCATGATACACACGGTAAATTGAAATCTCCCAAAACAATCAGCTAGAATCATTATTATTAGCCATTGAGAAAACATTATTTATTAAAGAAGCATGCTGCATATATACAGATATGTCCGATTGTGGCGGTATATAAGATAAAGTTAAGTCGATATGGCCACTATTAGCCCAAATTCTAATGCACTTAAATTCTATGAAGTCTGCATGCGGAACATCGACTTCTTTAGATGGAATTGAAGAATGAACAGCAAACAAGGCGCCACCTCCTTTTCTGTTCAGCCGGTCATATCTAAAGATTTCGAATTCACTGTTGAATATTTCGTTATCAAAAATGTGCAGCTTTAGCCAAGTTTCTATGAAAGCAATGATTAAAAAATTACAATTAATGCTATTTAAATACAGATAAGTAAGATTTGTATTAACCGTTTCGAGACTCCTGGGATGTTTTTATCCCAAAATTTTTTTTAAAAATCCTGACTTAAAATATACCAAATGAAATTGGTTCACGAAGATCCCAACACGTTCGCCATGGTTATTAGGGTGTCCGTTATTTACCAAATTGATTATTTTTGACGAGACGCCCCCTAAACTTTTAGTTTTCCATCTAAAAAAAAAATATCAGACCATAAAAAGCCCTTTATTTTCATAATAAACCTTGCCCCAAACACGATACATTTCCCATTGAAATTACATGGGATTGTGCAATTTTTTACGAATATTTTTTTTTCTCAGGAACTTTCTCGTTTGTAGGAATAAAAAAGTCATATTCTTTACGGAATTGAATGCTCTACAAAATAAGTCCGGACAATTTTTCGATATACTCACTCCTTTAAAAGTTATTCAAGGTTAAAGTTAACTTCTGATTAATTTCTGGAATTTTCGAATATCCTGCCAGTCAGTCCAGCACATTTAAGATGGGCAAGCCCGTCACAAAGCCTTCAAGAAAGAAAGCGTTCCGACTCGCCTTTCACAAGGCAGTTCGGAAAATTGCAAGTCATAATGATAAAAAAACAACATTAAATAAAGATATATATAAAATTTAAATAATAAAAGTAAAAAGAACATTGACAAAAATATTTATAACAAATAAATGCAGTAAAAATAATTGGTTATCGAAGGTAACAACCAATGTAGCGAGCAGTGTGAGATGCACTGTAACACACGAAAAGTAAGAAACTCGCAAACAGCTGTGAACAAAGATGGAAACGAATAAAAACAAGAAAGAAATTTAAGTAAGCAATATAAATTAACACTAACAATTGCACTATTTAAAAATGTAGCACAAATTCAAATTGAAAATGACACAGCGGAATAAATAAAAATTACCAACACACAATTAAAGTAAATTTCAATTGCTTTAAAATACAATATAAAAGTGATACTTATCTTAACAGATCACTTAATTCAAATAATTTCACCACAAAGTTTTAAAAATTAGGCGTGTTTTATTTGACCAGCAAATTAAGCTATTAGCGTATTTTGTATGGAAGACTTACAGCCCTATTCTCATGCCCTCACAAAAATCACCACACTCACTATAGTGATGTTTCTCACTGTAGTGATGGTTACCTTATGCTGGCAAAAATTCAAAAGCTAAAATGCTCACTATTATCTCAAATATCTGTGACGTGTGAAAGCAGCCATCACAATACAAAAACATCTGTGTTTGTTTTGTTTTACATCAATATTTAACGTTAAAAAAAAAAAAAAAATTTGTGTTGTAACTAGCATGGAGGAACTGTTCTTTGTGTATGCGGCAATTGTTGAGGAGGAGGAATCGGGGGGTAGGAGGAAAATTTTGAAGGGTTTACGAGACAAAAGCGATTTTTTTACTATGCAAGAGACAACATTTATAAATACTTCCGATTCTCAAAATCGCTATGTAGAGTACTTATAGGTGAATTGGTGCCGCATGATGTGCAGAAGTCGAGTATATCTTTTGATCTGCGTTTCCTGGCGTGTCTGTATTTTTACGGACATGGCTCTTACCAAAAATGCGTTGGTAATAGTTATATGCTCTCTATGTGTCAGTCCTCTGTATCTAGAGCTCTGCACTTTATTTCGAAATTAATTGTGGATGTTAAGGGCAGTGAAATTTATTTCCCTTCAAGCGCGCGGATGTTTCAGATACAAAGAAGGGGTAAAATAAATAAATAAAAATAAATATAAATAAATAAATAAATTTCTTCTTAAAGATTTTACACGAAATTTGGGATCAAGGGCACAATCGGCGCAATCGATTGTACTCATATTGGGATTGTTTCACCCTAAAGCACAGACGCCACTACTCCTCTCTCACTTTCATGAACCGGAAAGAATTTTACAGCCTTAATGTATCGGGTGATTTTTTAAGAGCTTGATAACTTTTTTTTAAAAAAAAACGCATAAAATTTGCAAAATCTCATCGGTTCTTTATTTGAAACGTTAGATTGGTTCATGACATTTACTTTTGAAGATAATTTCATTTAAATGTTGACCGCGGCTGCGTCTTAGGTGGTCCATTCGAAAGTCCAATTTTGGGCAACTTTTTCGAGCATTTCGGCCGGAATAGCCCGAATTTCTTCGGAAATGTTGTCTTCCAAAGCTGGAATAGTTGCTGGCTTATTTCTGTAGACTTTAGACTTGACGTAGCCCCACAAAAATAGTCTAAAGGCGTTAAATCGCATGATCTTGGTGGCCAACTGCCCATGCATCCCGAAAAATGCACTGTTTGGTGTGGTTTGTACGCTGGTGGAATCATTGGACCGTATTTTTTCAAAGATGCTGTTGGACGCAACGTTACGGTGAATGGCGATCGCCATCGTTCGATGCTAACAAACTTTTTGTTGCCAAAATGGAAGAACTGAACTTGGTTGACATGTGGTTTCAACAAGATGGCGCTACATGCCACACAGCTCGCGATTCTATGGCCATTTTGAGGGAAAACTTCTGGAGAACAATTCATCTCAAGAAATGGACCCGTAAGTTGGCCACCAAGATCATGCGATCGGCGTATTTAACGCCTTTAACGTTTCGTCAGAAGATTTAATAGAAGCCTAATGGTTCTATATTATAAAAACTATTTACCAATCTTTCTATTAATACATATGTATATATTTGCATTTTTGGCGGGTTTGTGATCATCGACTTCTGTTTACCGCTGTCAACACGAGATATCCCGGGACTTGCCATGATTCTGGTATTTGGACCACATCCCCAACAGGTATGCACCTCACAAGTACCTATAACACGCAAAGTGATTCGTGGTTGTTATGTGACCAAGGATATCCATTGGAGCCATGGCTGTTAACGCCAGTCGCTGAACCTTCAAATGCAAGGGAGTGCGTTGCAATAAGTTGCACGCCAAAGCACGTAATACCATTGAGAGAGCCTTTGGTGTTTTGAAGTCACGATTCCGGTGCCTCTCAAAACACCGCATTCTTCATTACAGCCCTGAAAAAGCGTCTTTGATTATTTACGCGGGTACAATTCTTCACAACATTTTACTGAAGCATGGTGTGGCTGCAGACGTTGGCTTCGAAAAAGTTTTAGAAGAATCACAAGACAGCGAAATTGTTTTCGAAAACCCCAATTTTAGGGAGGGTGCTAGAGTAAGAGAACGTTACATCACGTCTTTATAATATACATATGTATGTATATAAGTTAAGAAATTTTAAGTAAATTTCTTTTAAAAAATTTTTATTTAGTTCTTCTTTGTTTGATTACAGAGCTAAGACTAAAACTTAAAAATTAATTTACTTAAAAGCTAAGCTAGGATGCACTGGCCAACTGCTGACTTGATGTCGATTCTCCGAATTGGCTTATTTCGGTTGCGCGTGTTGGATTTCCGCTTCACGCCGAAAAATGAGCTTTTATGCTGATGAAAGCATCTGGCTTTTGCTGTGGGAAATGTTGTGCAACTAAAGATGCATTTCCGCTATAATTTGCTCATTATTGCTGATTACGTGTTATTACTTATTTAGTAATTGTTAACATTTGCCATGTTAACACTTCCGCTCTTAAAAGCGATCGTCCCGAGAGCCTATCAAAAATAGGGGAGGTTGTTAAAATTGATGTAAGTATTTTGATCATTGGAAAGATCTTTGATCTCCTTAAGATCAATATTCGCTGGGGGCATCTGGTTAAGGTCCAGGCTTGAAGATATGCTTATTCTGTTTTGGTGCTTTCTACAGAATTTTCGAAAAAATATTATACCGAGAATGATAGTTATAACGGCTCCAAGTGAAAGGGAGCTATTGGATATCGTTGCAAGTCTTCAGAAGATTTATTTTTCTGTATGTTATCAATGTGAAACTCCTTTAAGGCCTGGAGAGAAAGTAATTCAATCTTTGATTTCTTTCGATTGGTGCTGGTTGCAGGGCTGCTGGGATTGCCGGCAGTGGAATCAAATCGTAATTAATGTAAAATTGATGATTTATTTTTAACGTTGAGTTATGAAAATTAATAAGGTGTGTCCCTGATAAATTTTTCTGCATTCCGTCAGCATCTATTACCCCTTGAAAGCCATTAAGTAATATGGTGCCGGGTTTTACCTCTTCGATTTGTTGGATATGTTGGCCGTTTGTTAAAGTGCAAGATGAATTTAGGCTATTTACTACTCTGGGTATACAACTACTATTACTTATATTTACTAGTTGAGTTTGCTTACAAATCTCAGTTTTCTTATAATTATTACATACTTCTTTAATTCCATAGGCATCTTTTGTACCCTTTAATATTTTATCAAATTCGACATTAGTTATATTTTTGTTTTGCTTAACAACTGGTCTTATAATCATTTTTTGAAAATTTTCCTTAATAGTTAATGGTATTTTTACCAAGTAAAATATTGTCATATTTTGACTAACTACATTTATATTTAATATTTCTAGTGCTTCTTCAGCATTTTTGAAAGGTATTTCGTAATTTTCTAAATTTTCTAACGCAATTTCGATTTCATTTTTATTTAACAATAATGTATTTAAAATGTCTTTCTTTGCCCACTGTATGGCGTATTTAATGTTAATCAACTCTTCTTTTATTAATCTTATTCTATTTTGCAAATTTATAATAGTCTCGTTTTCTATATAAGTATCTTTCCTTATGTTATTAAGAAGATTATTTACTATCACGCGAATGTTATTAATTTTTTCGTTAAAAATATTGTTAGTTAGTACTTGTTCATTATTATTATTATCGATATCATTAAGATTTTTGGTTATTACATCCAGATCCTCGTGATTGGGGCTTCCGGCTATGAATTTCCAAGCCGTTCCTAAACTATCTATGGATCTTTTCTGTCTTCTTTCGACAGGTTTTATTGTATCTAAAATTTGAAGAGATTGGGTTTTAGGATGGGATAAAGGATTGTGTCCTTGGGTATGTCCGAAGAGGTGAATCTGTACATGTCCGTCAGAAATTGTTCGTACTTGTTGAGGTCGATTATGTGTATTAGCCTGAAGTCTCCATTCTGGATTTTTACTAGTCCGTCATTTATTGTAACTATTTGTGCCGTGGAGTAGTCATAAATATCTATTGATGCGAATATTGGGTAAATAAGGAGAAGTCTGTAAACAAAAATTTTAGTTTTGATTTTTTATATTGCGTTTATGAACTACTTTTCCTGATTCTGTCAAAACGGTGGAATTTTTGTCTTTCATTTACTATTTCTTTTCTAAATTTTGGAGATATTTTGGTTCCTAGTCGTTTGTTTATCCTAACGTAAATTGTTTCTCAAGGGTTATATGTTTTAATTGGATGACGGGCTTTACTATGGTAGGAAAGATCTTTTTGTTGTCTATTTTTTAGTTCCGAGATAATTTCTTCCCTAGCTCTTTCAAATTGGCTTGGGTCTGTGGAGATTCTTCTCCCGAAAAATACCTCTATTGGTTTTTTCTTTGTGGAGGAGTGGACTGAAAAATTGTACTCGTAGACGGAGTTATCAAGGAGTTCGGCGAATGAGGTGAAACTTCGCTCTGCTTTTAAACAGCGCATTATTTCTGTGAGGGTCGAGTGAAATCGCTCCACTTGATCATTTACGGAACTTGCATAAGGTGGTGTTCTAAAAATTTGTATATTTAGGGTATCTTCCAATAAAAATCGAATGGAAGCTGAATTCAAAGACGTTTCATTGTCTATAACTACCGTTTCTGGTACGCCAAATTGAAACAGTAGTTCGCGGAGAGGTTCCTTAACGTGTTCTACGGCTCTGGATCGAAGGATTTTGGTTTGGGCATACTTTGAAAATTTGTCTATGGGGGTAAGGACGAAATTTCGTTCAGTTAAGTAAATATCAATATGTAAGATTTGTCCTGGAAACTGTGGAATAGGGTCTTCTCCTAGTTTTGGATTGGTAGGGTGGCGGTCGTACTTATTTTCTTTGCAAACTGAGCATTGCCGAATAATTCTTTTTATTGTTTTGGTCATGGAGGGAAAATAGTAATTTTCTAAAATTTGAAGTTTGTTTTCACGAGAATTCCTATGTGTTCTTTTATGGGTATTTATGCTTATTTCTTCTTGTTGCTGTTCGTCTGTCACATCCTGGAAGGGTTAGATCTAATAAAGTGCCAAAGCTGAATTTCAAAGCTAATAAATATTACGATATGATTAACTGGAAGACTATTACCTTGACTGTGCCATCAGTTCTTTGCTCAGTTTCTAACGAAGAACTCATAAAAGAGCTGTCGGGGGACACTGCAGAGGTATAGAAATTTAGTGAATTCCCTCCAACACCGTGGCAGTCGAGAGAACCGTCAAACTGGTGACAGAGGCGTCTTCTAAAGTTATTGGCCCCAATCTCGTGATCGTTTTATACGCTCTACACTGAAATCTAGGCAACAAGTGCCAAAGTTTAGTACAAAATCTGATTTTATCAATAAATTTGACACAGATTCAGACTAAAACAAGCCTGACATATGGTTGGTTGGTTGGGTTGGGCTTGGGAGGAACCCGAAGACAGCCACCTCCACGCGGTGGGTTCTGGGTGACCAATACAGGTTAGCTGAGAGCTGCAACAACTTTCACCTTGCGCTGTGGCGCGCCGCCTTTTCGCTCGTATCTCAGGAACGGTTCGTCCTACGGCCATGACCATTTCGGTAGCAAATGACGTGACGAAACTTTTTTTTATACATTTTGCCATGAGATGCGTATTTCAGGCGCTAGGTAGACAATTTCACGATTTTTGGCGAATATCCGAAATTTCAAGGCCGGAGTTGGGGTTGAAGATGCAATCCGATCTCAAAACAAATAGTTGCATTGAAATCAGGAAGTTCTGAGGCAACTTTTCCGCACTATTAGAAATCCCGAATCGAAAAAAAACTAACCATAAGTCGAGAAATTGCAAAATTAAATTTGCAAAATTTTCAAATTTAAATGCAAATATCTCGAAAACTATAAGTTTGCGGCGGCAATAATTAGATATATTCTTAATCTGGAGCATCAGCACTATCCAACCATACCACTTTTAACCCTGAAATCGTGGGATGGTATACTAAAGCCGACCCAAAGTCAATAATATAATGTGGGAAATGAATATTTTTAATTTTTCAAATAAAAAAATAATATAAAAAATGTTTTTTTTTGATTATTATGAGGATTTTTACTATTGGGGTGCAACGTATCCCGGGTGTGTGTTCACGTATATAATGTGTTTGGAAGGCTGTAGCTCCTGAACCAATGGTCCGATCTGGTTCAAATTTTGAATTTGAACTCAAAACTAAATAATCTTCCTAGATCCGAAGCGGTATCAAAAGTTACAATACTTCAAAGTTGAAAGTGGATACATTTGTACCCGGGTGTGTGTTCTAGGGTTAATTTACCGCACCGATCGCTCGAATTTCGTCCTTTTTGCATATCTTGCTACTCGGGATTCGGTAGCGACACTTTATCTGCCTGCGGAAGGACACTACAGGCAAGAGCTTTTTTTTATTTAAATTCTCACGATTTTAGCTCGGGCGCCAGTTAATAAAATACTCTTTATTTTAGTTTTTTTAAAAAAGGATTTTATTTTATTATATAATTTTTTGTTCCGTTTAGTCACTATTACTCGTTGGGAAGATTATGTCTTCTTAGTCCAACCTTTTAGTCAACTACACTTCTTTTCACTTAGTCACTATTACTTAACTCCGTGTTGGGAAGACTATGTCTTCTTAGTCCAACCTTTTTGTCAACCGCACTTATTAACTACCACTTAACTACTGAATTGAAACTTATGTTAAAAATTAGTTATTGGAATTAAAAGTGCGTGAGCAGCGATCATCACATGCAGTGCAACGTGACCGTGCATTCAATGCAGAAGCTACGTCAGCACTTTTGGGTTGCGCGTGTAACGATCGGAAATGGGCTAAACAAAATGTGGGACGTAAACAGGAAATGATAGTCAGCGAAAGTATAGCAAAAATATGCTTATACGTTTCGTAATAATTATTAAGAAATGTAAATATGTTTGGTGAGAAACGTAAATATGTTTAGTGTTAACTTGCACGTGGGATTGCAACCCTGACCTGACCTGACTACACTTGATTTTGAAACTTCGTGCAGTACGGACGTGCCCTCCCAAACATTGTTGAAATAGACGAACTCTGTTTTTACATATATTACCATTCAATGATATAGTGGATAATTCTAATTTATATTTTCCGGTTTTGATAAATAAAACATTTTGTACATTTTAAAAATAACTAAAGCGTTTAATTCAAAGTAAGTCCCCCACATACATGCTACTTCATTATATGCCGAAAATACATATATTTATTTCTCTTCATATTCTCTGTTGAGTATGTGGAGAACTGTTAAAAATGCTAACATTTCACAGCGTGAATTCTGTGCTTGTGAGGTGAATTCCTTACTATAAATCTAACAAATGTTCGCTGACGAACCTGCACCTTCTCTATGCTTTAAGTTCTCTGGACAAGCTAGCGTAAATATGTTAGCGTTAAACGTTTAATGCAACCTTTTTCAAAATCGCATAAGAAGTTTAACTTAAAAAAAAAAAAAAAAACAATTGAATAATAGACTCTCAATGTCAATTCTCTATTCTATAGAGAATAGACAGAAATATGATTAGCTCAAGGGAAGGTAAGCCTGAAGAATATATCGTCACCTGAAATGCAAAATAACGTAACAACATTTTCGGAAATTTACAGTGGCATGAATGAATCTCGAAATAAAATGGAACATGAGTTAAACAAAATTTTAATATTGGTTTAAACTAGTTTATATTTGATCGGAGAACCAGAAAATGTTGAACATATGTAATATTATGTAAGTAATTTGAAGTAGTGAAGCGTAATCTATAAAACATTCAATTTCGAATTTTTTGATGATACGTTATTTTGCATTTCAGGTGACGATATGTATGTATGTGTACAAAATTTCTGTGGATCGTGATCGAACGTTAGTCAATTAACACCTTAAATTAAGGTGGTTTATATGTCAATCTTTCATCTTCCCAATAGGATTATCGTATCTTCTAATTATAAAAGCGGAAATTTTCGATAGCAAACATCCGTCGCAACAAAAAAAATTTGTAGAACGTGCCACTTGACAAATGTGCTCGCCATGGCAACAGCTGTCTGAAGACATCAGTTCGCCACATTCTTCATGTTAATGAATATTTCTCAGAAGTATTTAATTTCCATTTAGAAGCTGACATTTATTACTTTTTCTGTTGGTATATGGTGTTCGACTAACGACTAACAATTTCATTGAGATTAAGGTCAAGACATATTGCGAGGCAAACCAAATATTATTCCGCGACAGCTATATATACATGTATGTGTGTGTACCTGTATGAAAGTGGCGATTTAGAGACCAATGGAAGAAATATTTCTCCGAAATCTTAGCAAATATAAGAATATAACATAAGCATGAAATTACTAGAATTATGTCTCTACCTAAGCGGAAAAGCAACAATTGTCAGTATGTTGTATGAGCACGAAGAATATCTCTGCAAATAATAATTAACTTAGTAAGCGGTGTGGCAAAGTGAATAACAACATCTCTTTTGTATCCTTTCGAGACATTTTTACATAGTTGTACTCTAATACCATGTTCAGACCGAAAATTTAAAAGATTAGATTACGTTTAAGCATTTCATAACCCAACAGTGTTCTTACTGCCGTTCGTAATTTATAAATCAGATGTTTTTGACATTCAGCCATAGACATCAAAGTATTTATTAAAGGAAAACATTGTAATGTCGTACCTTGTTATAAAAATTGTCTTATTTTTTCTAAATTATCTCCGCTCAATGGAAATAATTTGGGAATTGTTTGATTCTACCCGCTTAGCAATGAAACGTTTGCTGTATGAACACGTAGCACTAAAAATGTGTAGTCTATATGGAGCAAATTCAACAAGGTCTATTTGGATAAAGGCAAGTACATATATAAATATTGGTATTATAACTTCGTTTATTTATAATGTGTATATAATTCAGACTCGTGGCCAAATGTTTTGCGAAGTCGACTACCAGGTGAATTCTGATGCGTTTTTTAAAAACAACTTCCGAATGAAGCGCAATTATTTTATTAAATTGTGCATTATGTTGAAAGGTTTGGAGAAGAAAAACAATAACTACCGCAAAGCAATTCCATTAGAGAAATACCGAACAATTGAAAATATGTTCGGAATTGGTAAAAGCACTGTCTGCTCCATTCTAATTGATTTCTGTCATGAAGTCTGGCGTTGTTTGTGGCCTTTGTATTTGAAGAAATTCCCAATGAACGAAATTCAATTGCGCGAGTATTTAAATGGTTTTGAGTCATTGGGTTTCCCTCAAGTGTTAGGAGCTATAGGTAATAAGTTAAATTTTTTACATTTAATTTATTTTTAAGTTTTAGATGGTTTTCATATAGAAGTGCGCCCAGCTGCAGAAGATGCTGTTGACTACTACAATTACAAAGGCTGGTATTCCACAGTTCTTTTGGCTTTAGAAGATGCAAGGTAAGTTTTTTCATGAAGCTCGTTTAAACATCTAATGTATTTCTTTAATGTTATGGATGTCGCTTTATATACATCAACGTTGGTAGTCCAGGCCGTTGTAATGACTCTTCAATATTTGAGAGATCATCTTTAAAAAGCGAGTTGGCACAATCTACTATATTTAAAGACATGAGTAAACAAATATCGTCAGTTAATGTTCCAGTCGTTTTGTTGGGCGACTCTGCGTTCAAATTTGATGAACATTTGATGAAACCGTACCCATTTTGTGTAAACCAACCTTTGGATAAAAAGAATTCAACTATGTACTCTCGAAATGCCGAAGAGTAGTGGAGAATGCTTTTGGTCATTTAAAGGGAAGGTTTAGACGGGTTGGAAAAGGCTTGGATAACCACATGGCCAACACGAAAATCGTCATAAAAGCGTGCTGTGTTTTGCACAACTTTTTAAATGAGGAAAATTATGAAATTAATGAAAAGTGGATTGCAGCACAACAAATCGACAACGAATGTCGGCAGTTGCCAGAAGACGTCTCTAACATTTGTGGAAATGTCGTCGTTTCGTATTTCGGTGAGTTATTACATTCAACTTTGAAATATTATTAAATCTCAACCGATCCATACTTACATATCTCATAATTCAATTCCAATACAAAAAAAGCAGATATTTCTATATTTTATGTATATATGTTACATATGTATTTTCGTATTCATTTTCGTATTCATTTATATATATATTTTATATATTACATATATATTTTCATTTTCATTCACATACATACCTATTTAAATTCATTTTCCATTCTCTTAAACTAAAACTTAAAAAAAATTTTTAAATCTATTTTTGGCGACGAAGGAAGTCGATGAAAGCATCCTTCACTTCTTTTGAATCGTTTATATATTCTTCTAGGAGAGAAAGACGCTTTTCATCGGCTGCTTTCATCGCCTCAGTCGCCTTTAATAAGTCATCCTTCATTTCCTCTATTATTGTTAACCCTGATTTTTTCTTTTTTACAGCATCGCTTGACGATGGCCGAGCGCAACCACGCGACGTAGAAGGTCCATCGCTTGGGCTTGGGAGCGGCGGCTCTCCTTCTGCATCGTCCTCAATGTAAATTGGTTCCATGTCAACTGAAATTAGAAGAAACAAATAAAAGTGTAAGGAAACATTCCATAACCGTTTTTCATTTTATTATGAATATTGGAATCTACTCCAATGCGCTTAAAACTTACCCACAATGCTATCCTCTACAAGTTCGGCGGAACAAAAACTTTTGAAACCACCTACTGCTTGGTGGACCGCCTCATAATATTTCCACCGACTAGGGGAGCCACCCGATGCACAGTGGCATTTCGGCGGAAAAATACGATTTTCCCACTTTCCAATTTCAAAACTTTAATGATTTTGTTTTGTAAAGAAATATTTGGATAAGAAAAATTCAACAAGGTTTTTTATAAAAAGAGAAATTTTATAGTTAAAAAAACTAACAGAAGTCGACGGAAAGTTATTCAATAAAATCAGATTAAAATTATTGTCCAAATAAAGAATTTTTTTTGTGTGTAAGTTTATAGCTATGGCTGTTCTTTTATTTTTTAGTGAAAACATAGCACTTCCTTGTTTATAAAAAAAAAAAAATTATTGAAATTGGCAAAGTAAGCTAATTTTTATAATTTTTCAAAAATTATACTAAAAAATATCAACTTTTCATTTTTTGATGGAAAAAAACTTTATGTGCTTTGCCTTGCTTAGCCCTCTTACTATAAAAAAATGAAAGTTCCGAGTCTGTACTTTCAATTAAAAAAAAAACAACAACCGCCAATTACCGTCCCTTTTAGTAACATCGACAAATACTGATGTCTTCAACAGACTTCTTATAACTTCGGATCCTTACATCTGTAAGTAGCTTAAGGCGTCATTCGAACAAAATTTCATTAGAACTAGACCCCATTGTTAAAGATATGGTGCTTGCATACTATTACAAATAAAAACTAACACAATTTTTCGCCTGTTACATATTCAATTAAAACATTGCATATTATATTGGATTTTTATCAAGGTAAAGGTATAAATAACGTCACTTTGCGTTTAAGTTTAATTTTTTTGTCATCAGGAGAACTCAATTAAGAAGTGTCCCGAATTTCAAGTCCCTAGGTCCAAAAATAAAAATTTTGGCAATTGCAGTTATATGGGAGGTGGGTGCGGCAGTGGGCGGTTTTCCAAGATTTTTTCAAAATTTCTTAATTTTGTCCAGAGAAGTGTTTCTGCAAAGTTTCATTGTTACGACCACTCCTTCTATTTTTTTCCAAGAAATGTATGGAGCGGTGCCACTGTGCGATGTGCCAATTTTCTGCTTTTCTTGTCTAAAAATAAAAAAAAAAATATTTAATTTATATGTTGACCTCATAATATATTACTTACCTGTATTTGTTGGTAAAATTGTGCAATTTAATTTTAATCTCACTGGACGTATATTCGTGTCCAGCCAAAAGCATCGTACAGGACATTTCCTCGTATATGTGGTTATTTTTCTGCGTTGATCGCAGCTCTGGCATTTTTTGTTGCCACACCTCGATTAAGTCGGCCTCGGCAGCCTCACTCCACATAACTCGTTTCTTTTTTTGAGTTTTTTCCATATTTTTTTTACTTTGTAATTTGATTTGTAATCAACGGCAATTTTTAGTTTTATTTTTTTGTCTTCTTTGTCTTGTTTGTTTACATTGAGCATTCAGCATCAGCTGTGATAATGTAAAGATTTCCAGTGCTGACACGTAGATTGCGCAAAATCAGAGTCGCACAGAGAGATTTGGCGTGGATCATTTTCAAATAATTTCAATGAAGTGATTTGAAACTGTCATTTTTGTAAGGCGAAATCTGGATAAATTTTTAAGATTAGTGGGATAATCCATTCAACAGACGAAATCGTGTGATTAAGTGTCGGTCTGAACATGCTATAAGCTCTGCGCAGTAATCACTTTTTCGTTATAATAGCGTGGAATTAATGTCACAGGGGAGATTATTTTTAAAGAATCTTGTTCTCTTCCAGAAACTCAAATCTGCATTTCTTAAAAGACGACTTCAGCTAAAAAAAAAGACTTGCAGAAGCAACTTGAGTCATTCCGATTAAGATCTTTACCACTTGTATGCAAATAGAATTCGGGGCAGCTCCATGCCAAATATAAAAGCATTTAGCGTTTATAGCATGCGAGTCATTGGTATTCATAACGAGTTAATTAATTAGTTCTGTATCTCTGCGGTTGTGTGTAATGATAAATTCAGTTTCATGATAACTAAGCATTTATGCAAATTATATGGTAGTAATACCATTAAGGGCAACAATAGCAACGAAATACATAAAGTTGCACTGGCCAACCAATTACCACAATTGAATTTTATTGTATTTCAGCAAGTTAAATTTGCGATCAAAAGAGCGGCGAAGCAATGTTCTATCGGATGATCCAAGTAGAGGTACTTTTTTCAATAGCATTTTTTGGCAGATCACGCGTGAGCCTTGTCAAGCTATCATGTTATTATTGTTCAATATTGTTTGGCACTTTATCGTGGAAAGGCTTACACCTCAACAATGTTTACAAATTGTTCAACTTTATTACGAAAATTTTATTTCTGTAAATAATATGTTTCGCGCGAACGCGGAACGTTTTCCTTATAATAGTAACAAACATCAAAACAAATTGAGCTTGAATATCACAATAACCTTATCTTAAAACAATGCAAATGTATCAAACAATATATATGTAAACAAACTTAAACAAATAATATAATCTGTATCTAAACAAACTGTCACCTAGTAATAAGTATCATATTAGTTACTATAAATAGAAGTAAGAACCATGTAATAAGTTAGTCTTAAGAGTAATAATAAAGAGTACACATTTCGGTGCGGCTCACAATATATTTTTTTGATTCATTTTTATTTCTGGTAAAAATTAACTTGCGCTTGTACTATTCACAACACTACCATGCAGAGTCGATTCGACGTCGTTCGCAGCAGCTCGGACTGTCTTTGGAACGGCTTGGCGTATTTTATGTCGAGATCTTAAATTTAGAGCGAACAAAATAGAGCCTGTGCAAAAACTGAAACCTTCGCAAGCGACTTCGCTTCACTCCATGTGCTCTTGAAATTTTCAAGAAGATCCGAGGTTTCAGACCCAAATTTTGTACAGCGATAAGATGAAACTGCCAAACTTGGGTCAAAGAGCAACCTGAAGATATTCAAGAACTGCCATTTCTGCATTGGGCCGGTGGAATCAATGGTCCATATTTCTTAAAAAATGATGCCGGTGAGGACGTAACCGTTAAGGGCGCTCATTATCGCGCCATGAAAACCGACTATTTGGTGCCTGAAATTCAAGCTTCGCAACATTTGGTATCAACAAGACGGCGCCACTTTTAACACATCTCAACAATCAATGGATTTATTGAGAAAACACTTCGGTTCGCAGGTAATTTCTAGTTTTATGTTGATCGATTAGCCACCAAGTAAAGATATGTGAAGTTAAAAGTCTATGCTATAATACCTCTTTAGTTAAGGTCCATTTTATTCGCCAGTTACCAGCCAAGCCACCATTTCAAAGAGATAATCTTCAAAAGATAAATGGCAAAGAATGTTCTTTCAAACGATAATAAACATTTCCCATTAAATTAGAAGTTTCTTTGTTTTTCCTTTAAAAAAGTATAGAACCTCCATCGAATGTTTCTGTGTCACATGCGGACACCTCGAGATGGATGCTTGAACTTGCCTTTTGACTGTCTATTTGTGGCAGCTCTACTCTACTGTGGGGAGTAGGTGCAATTTCTTTAATGAGCTTTAGTTGATCGGAGATCATAGCTTTTGTATCTTCGTACTGGTCTAAGCAGTTTTCGTATATGGCGTAAGCAGATAATTTAAAATTTTGTGGTAGATCTGAACCGTCAGAATCTACAATGGCGTCACGAGCCGCTTGGAGGCGAGTCCAAAAATTTTTAAGATTTTCCGTTTTTATTTCTAATGCTGATTCAGAGTTGCCCTGAATAGGCGAAGATGAAAGCCGAGTGCAGTATCTTATTAAACTTTCACTTTGTGAAACAAATTTAGCAACCTGTTTTGAGCGTGTAGTAGGTAAATGTTTTTATTTTCATTTAAGTTGCTAACAAACGAATATCTTATTTCGTGTTATTATTACCGTTTCTATTTATTTGCAAAATAATATTATCTAACTATTTTATTTTAGTTTTAAGTTTGCAAATATCCGCACTTTTAATTTATAAACACCCTTTACGTCCTTATGTTAGTATTTGGGTACACCCTAATACTTGGACTTGTTTGTACGTATGTATGTGCTTATGAAGGTACTTATGTTTTGTGCAATTGAGAGCTTGTTAGAGAGATCAATTCGCTTTTTGTACGCAATCCTGCTTGTTTTTGTTTGCCAAAGAACGAGGAGTATTGCCGGTTATTTGCCAATGTGGACTTACAATATACTGTGCCCAAAAAATAAGGTGACATTGTATTTATTTTGAAAATTCTTTATTTATTCTTCCAAATCAATTTCATCCCCTTCAAGGTAATCCCCTCCCGATGCAATGCACTTATGCCAACGGATTTTCCAATCTTCGAAACACTGGTTGTAGTCACTTTCCGGGATGGCCTTCAGTTCCGTCTTCGCTGCGGCTTGAATCTCCTCTATCGTATAAAAACAGTGTCCCCGGAGCGGTCTTTTTGGTCTCGGCTCTCTTTTGGCACGATATTCGCTCGATTGATCGGGTGTTTCGGGGTCGTAAGCATAGATCCAAGTCTCATCGCCAGTAATAATTCGTTTCATGACACCCTGGTAGTTCGAAAGCATCGTTTCACACACTTCAACGCGACGCCTTTTTCCAAAAAATTCAATGTTTTCGGTACGAGTCGAGATTTGACGCGCTTGAGGCCCAAAACATCCTTCAAAATGGTATTGGCTGAGCCTTTTGATATGCCAACTTCATCACTTAGGTCTCTAATTGTTAATCGACGGTTTTTCAACACCAAATCTTTGATTTGTTGAGCGTGAGCTTCGTCGGTTGAGGTTGATGGTCGCACTGGACGCTCTTCGTCATCGACACGTTCACGGCCGGCTCGGAACTCACTATACCACTTGTAAACATTTTTTTTAGACACAGCCTCATCACCAAAGGCTTTCTGCACCATCCTCAACGTATCCGCAGCAGAAAATTGATTCCGTAAACAAAATTTAATGCAAATTCTTTGCTCAACAAATTTCGACATCGCAAAAAACGAAAAACTCACTTTTAGCAGCTCACAAAACGACACGTATCTCAAACACTAATGAATATTTTGACATGAAATTTGACATAAATGTGACTGACAGTACTACCAATCTAAAAAAGTACATGGAACTGTTCATCGAAGCGATACTGTCACCACAAAAATCGTTCACCTTGCTAGTTGCAAGAGTATAAAATGTACGATCACCAAATCCTTCGATTAATCACCTCTAGGGTGGGTCGATTCCGGTCTTTTTTCGATTCGGGATTTCTAATAGTGCGGAAAAGTTGCCTTAGTACTTCCTGATTCCAATGAAACTTTTTGTTTTCAGATCGGATTGCATCTCCAACCCCAATTCCGGCCTTGAAATTTCGGAAATTCGCCTAAAATCGTGAAATTGTCTACCTAGCGCCTGAAATACGCATCTCATGGCAAAATGTATAAAACAAAAGTTATTTGTCACGTCATTTGCTACCGAAATGGAATATGTGATCATGGCCGAACCGTTCCTGAGATACGAGCGAAAAGATGAAAATTGTTGCAGCTCTCAGCTAACCTGTATTGGTCACCCAGAACCCACCGCGTGGTGGTGGCTGCTCTTCGGGTTCCTCCCAAGCCCACCCAACCAACCAACCATATGTCAGGCTGGTTTTAGTCTGAATCTGTGTCAAATTTATTGATAAAATCAGATTTTGTACTACACTTTGGCACGTGTTGCCTAGATTTCAGTGTAGAGCGTATAAAACGATCACGAGATTGGGGGCCAATAAGTTTAGAAGATGCCTCCGTCACCAGTTTGACGGTTCTCTCGACTGCCACGGTGTGAGAGGGGAATTAGTGAATGAATTTCCATACCTCTGCAGTGTCTCCCGACAGCCCTTTTATGAGTTCTTCGGTAGAAACTGAACAAAGAACTGGTGGAACAGTCAAGGTAATAGTCTTCCAGTTAATCATATCGTAATAATTATTATCTTTGAAATTCAGCTTTGGCACTTTATTACATTTAACCCTTCCATTTACAGTGTCAGACTCTGCTTCTCTGGCTGCCAGAAGACGGTCAAGGGCCAACTTTCTGACTTCTATCCTTTCTATCTGTTCGTCAGTAAGTGTATTGTCTTTGCGGCCGTCAAAATACAGCCCATATACAGAGTCAATACTTTCGGTGTTTTGGAGCTTAACTCCAACACTTTTTTTACTCGACTAATCTTGCATTTGTCAGTGACAAAGCTAGCCTGATCCTCTGTTATCAAACCTGCTTTTTTGGCATCCAGAAAAGCAGATGAAACAATCAAGGCCGCTGCTCTATCACTTACTCCAAATCTTTGGGCAGCTAAAGCAGTGTGTTCTAATACTAGTGTGTTTTGTTTGGTTTTAGAGGATGGAAGAGAAAATTCATCATCAGCATCGTTTTTGGAAGAATCCATGTGCGACGCACCTACATTGTTGTCGTCTGTATGAGAGTCTGGCTGATCTGAATGGTCACGTATTCTAGCTGATATTTTTCTGGTAAATGTTGATGTTAATGACGTTTTGAAAGCATTTCTTTACGTTCATTTTTCTTTGTAATCTTTTTTGTTTCAGGTAGATCAACACATCCAATGCGACCAATTCTTCTGGTTCTCTGGTGCAAGAGAATTGGTTGTTCATTGATAGGAACTTTCCTTTCCTTTGGACAAGTGCAAGAAGAAAAATAAATGCATTTACAAGCAGCGATGTCAAATAATTTTCCGGCAGAAGAGACAAAGTCGTCTCTTTTAGAGGTCAAACCTATTGGGTTCCTTAAAAACATTTATTTAAGAGTCAGAAATTTCTTATGGTATGTGGTGAGCATTTGTACAACTCTGGTGTGTGAAACTATCGGAATAGATGACTTTTTGAAAGTATTTTCAATCTTTTTTGTAACCATTTCTGTAACCTCTTTACACCTAGGTTCATAGTTGTCGCCTTGGAGTCGCCTTATACGAAATCTTTCAAACTAATAACACAAAATGACATCATAAGTACATAGGTAACTGGGACTCAGAGAGATTGTACGGATATATGCCAAACACAGGACATTTCTGCCTAAATTTAATTTTAGATACAGACATTTTGAGTTCTGTGTTCTGTTGAGGGAATATAAGTGATAGCACTCGGCGAAATCAAGACAAGAGTGAAGGAACACGATGAAAAAATATTTGTGTGGAGACCAGTCCGAACGTGTCGTATGGCGCAGGGAAATGAATATAACTGATAGAACTCGGCGAAATCACCGACAAGAGTGAAGGAACTCGATGAAAAAATATTTGTATGGAGACTTATCCGAACGTGTCCTTTGGCGTAGGTGAATGAATGTGAGTGATAGCACTCGGCGAAATCAACGTCAAGAAGTGTGGCCGCAAGCCGATTTTCACCTTGCGCTGTGGCGCGCCGCCTTTTCGCTCGTATCTCGGGAAAGGTTCGTCTTACGGCCATGAGCACATACACCACTTTGGTAGCAAATGACGTGACAAATAACTTTTGTTTTAAACATTTTGCCATGAGATGCGTATTTCAGGCGCTAGGTAGACAATTTCACGATTTTAGGCGAATTTCCGAAATTTGGGGTTCAAGGTGCAATCCGATCTCAAAACAAAAAGTTGCATTGGAATAAGGAAGTACTACAGCAACTTTTCCGCACTATTAGAAATCCCGAATCGAAAAAAGTCCGGAATCGACCCGCCCTAATCACCACCAATATAAATAGCCTACCCAGGAATATCCATGCCATTACTCATTTTCTTCTTAGGCATTTATAAACAAAGTGACATTAAAAAATGCTTATCTGTGATATATGTTTGCCACTCTGCAGTTCTAAATGACCCTCTTCGCCGCTTTCAACCTCCACACCACTACTCAGTGCACCAGCGTCAGACCACTCCCACTTCCCTTTCCAATACTGGCACCTGATGAAACGCCAGCATTTTCCGGCTTAGCAAAGGATTTCCTCCATGGCAGCGGTGAGCGGGGTACAATGTGAGAGTGGCGAAAAGAGACTGGTGCCATCTTCGTCGATCGTCGCCGTCACAAGGAGCGACATTTTGTTGGCTGCTTTGGTGTAGTGGTAGTCTATGCAACGCCGTTGCGGCATCGTTTGTGTGAAATGGCGGCGGACTGGCTGTGGAAGCGGCGCTGGTGCTTGCGCTTGGCAAATTGTCGTCAGCGGCCTGTCTGCTGGTGAGATGGTGTGATTCGTAGTATGATGTTGTTGTTGTCGTGGTATGCCCATAGGACGAATAAGCACTGGGCGGTTAAGTAGAGCTTGATGATGAATGCATTGTTAGCACATTATGGCGAGCGGTCGAACGATATGACATTGAGCGGCCGTAGCTGTTTTTCGAATGGAATCTAAGAGAGGGTTTTAAGAAACTAAGAACTTTTTTTAAATGGCAATGAGTGGTAAAATGAAATTGAAATAAAGTTCAAATTTGCGATTTTGGAATGAAATGCTTGAGAGTATGCTATAAACATATCCCAAAAGTATACTCGTATTTTTTCAAAATTCTATTCTTAAGTTAATTTTTTTTTGGCTCCAAAGCATATAGCGTATCTTGCATAATATATATTGAACACCATAATTTTCAAAATTGATTATGAATGTATATATTTGAGATAGATAATATCTATCTAATAAACTGAAAGATGGAAATACGAGTATATATTTTACGTCCTCAATTAGGATATTAGAATCTAATGGCATCGAAATAAACATATTCATAGTTAATAAGCATACTCCCTGTTCCTTAGCTACTATTAGCATTAGTGTGATTTACTCGTTACCATATTTTGATGATTCACTTTCATTGCGACGCCTGGAAGCAGACATCATCATATTCGCCCGTTCTCCACGGCTTGCTGCCATCATATACAATAGTATAAAAGCATTATTGTTTTATAAAAGATGTTTAAAAAAATTTCGCGATTTTATTTTGTTATGAAAGACGTAACACTGCTATGCACATACTTACTATGTCACTATTTATTTCAAACTGTTTTTAAAACCATTACTCAGTTATATACACAATATATTTTTAAGGCTATTTGTGGTCCACCAGTATTGAGCACTTTTTTCCTTTTAAATTTGTTTTGGTTTCGCCATTTGTATATGCACACTTTTCGTTATCAATTTTTAGGCGCTGACATTTTATTGGCTCACTAAGTATGTATTCACTTCCCCATTGAAGCCTGCCAATTACCTTAATAGACATGCAAATAAACGGAAAGGAAACACCTTGTTAACACGTACAGGCGTACATATTTACTTAAAAGCTAAAGTATATACAATTAGTACATATACTCATGTTATCATATATATATATATAAATATTAGGGTGGACAAAAAAAAAAAACTATTTTTTTTCTCTTGGTAGAGTACCAGAGTTCAATTCCATCAACATTTTTAGTTATCGTACATATAATGAATTTTTCATTGCGTTATTCATTCATTCGTAAAGAAAAAAAATTGCCTTAAAATAATCAAAATTCAACCGTTAATACGTTTCAAACGGTTAGGTTTACAAAAAATCGTTACCGACCTTTTCGAAGAGCATTCAATATCCTACAAAACCTATGAAACGAGACATTCTTTCAATTTTCGTAAAAAGAAAAAATAAGACACTGTAAGGCGGCAGATCATCCCGTTACAATTAATAGCTCATATTTGGGAATCTTTTTTTAGAGGTGTCTAAGAACGTATTTTCACAGTACCGAGCTAAACTTGTTAGGGGTACATTTCCATATAGTCACCGATTGAGGCACTGTTATTGTGTTGCAAATGAGTGTGTCCGTACGGTGAGCCACCGTTAGAGGATAAATATTGTCATAGATCAGCCAATAACTACTAAAAATAGAAGTTCTTTCCAAGTAAACTGAGAACAATATTTCGACCCTCTGCCAAATCTTTGCCGCTCCAGGACTTTGAAGTGCCTTGGAGACATTCCAATTTATACACATTAAGGTGGGCCAGAAAAGTTTTTACTTTTTTTTTCTTAGTTACCATGAAAATCTCATCCGACATGACTAAAAACAAGTTCTGATAAAACCTGAGCTCTTAATATTAATATCAAGAGGTGCATTTTCGATTCCCATATAAATAACACAGGAAATTTTTTTTTTGTTTGGATTTTTAATGTACACAAACAAATAATTGGTAACCGATAATCAACACTTATACTTATAGCAAATTTACTGATCTACAAAAAAAGCTTTAAAACATTTTTTGCCTGAGTCAACTCATTCGAAGTTATTTGTAGTTAAAGTCCAACAAAAAAATAAAAAATGATTTCCACAATTTTTCATCTTATATTACAAACTAGCTGACCCCGCAGCCGTTGTCCTGCGTGAAATTGTGTGCTTTGAAATGAAAAAAAATTGAAATTATATTGTGTCGAAAATGATTTATTTTCGATTTTTCTACATTTTTTTAATGTAGCGCAGCTTAATAAACATAATTTTTTTGATTTCTGTTCTGGAGCGTAAATATACAAAGAAGATTTGTTTCCAACTCGTCAACACGCCACATATATCTGGCCAATTTTTAATGGAAATTGAATACGTTTGAAATGAAATGGCTGTTCCTTGTATTCGATAGGTGTGTCACAATCAGTCGGGTTCCATTACACAGTTTCGGGTCATGATGATTGCGAAACATAATAACGACTGGTCCTACTTTGAGACGCAAATGATGCTGGGGCATACCAAGGCTCTCCAAAGAATTTGGAAATTCCACTGGATAATTTACGGTTTCGTCTTTCTTGTCAAGACGATCGATCGATTTGTATGAGCGCAAACCTCCCGGAATTTATCTTTGAATCTTCCAGTTTAAGTCATTAACATCGGTATTTTTGGCAACTAAAATTGCGCGTGCACTCAAGCAATTGCAGTTACGATAATTTTGCCAATGTGCGGATAAACATTCATGATGAGTTCATCTTCCGTTGAATTGACAAAAGGGATGTGAAATTGATATCAAACCACTGGAAGTATCAACCGAAATTTGCCCATTTCCAATTCTTAGGGAATACAATGTAAAATGTCATCGGCAATGTCATTTTTTCGTATCCCATAATTAATGCGAATTTGAAGGCTGATATGTCGAAATGATCTTCGCGAAAACTATGCGAACTTCAGTGGCATGCAAAGTAACTATTGCATTGTCCTTCGTCTGTTTTCAGTGATTAGCATGTTCCAGCAAACGCAACTGCTGGCATGCTTCTCAAAAAGTTGCACACACTGTACCATTCACAATACGCAATGACTTAAATGAAGTTGAACCGCGAGACGCACAACAGTCGGAAAGCTTTCATGAATTGCAAAAGTAAACATCCTACAAAGCGCTTTATTGGGGTTCACATATCGACCCATTTGATACTGCTGATCACATATTGTCCAAGGCCAATAACCGCTATGTTGCTTTCTTTGGTGACGTACTTATGGTACGATCCATATGTTTTCAACTTCGATGTGTTGTTAACGTCGATATTCACGCCTCTAAATGCTAAATGTTCTGCCATTGTCGTCTGGTAAGCGACGCCGATACAGAGAATATCCATCATTTCCGTTTCCGAAAGAAAAGCACATGAGTAGTGTTTCATGCATTTATTGTCAGACATACAAACCAAAGTGGGATTGTAAGGTTCCCAAAGTCCATGAACCATATTGGTTTTCACCACTTCGTATAACTCTGGATCTATCTCTGAATCAGGAATTTCCGCTGAAATGATTTCATCAATTTGATCTGGTGTAATCACCATCCGCATCCAAAGAAGAATGTGTGCGTACGCAACAGAATACATTCAGCATCTAACAGCACCATATATACCATAGGTTGCTTCAAGATAAAGACCGTCAAACATCGCAGCTATTGTTTAAAAAGTCGTGCTGTGATATCGTTACGATCGCTAGCTGATTGACTGCGATCCATAATTCCGCACGTATGTCATCGCATTTTGGGAGTACTTCTTGCCTTTCTTTGGGCTGCCATACGTTGATGGCAAAAAGAACGCCGACAAATATTAGCGCGACCTCTTCGTGGCTTTGTAACAAATTTCAATCAGTAATTGATCACTTCGTCTGAAACACACATAAAGTTTCCACTGAATAATTTTCAATAATTTTTCCTTTGGATAGCCGGAATAAAAAAGCAAGCGACCGCAATTGAACGATTCAAATAATTTACAAATCAAAATATTGAAAAACAAAACAAACGAAAATTGAAAAAAATGTGTATGAAAAATGTTACTTTTTGGAATTGTCCAATTTTCCGAATTCTCCTCATGAAAAGTATAAGGTATTTGTTTCTAAACCTTTCTCGATCCACAACAAACTACCTTTAAAAATTTCATCAACCGTTCTCTTAGTGTTACTAACAAACAAACATTCATTTTTAAATATGTACATATGTATGTATGTATGTAACGTTTGTATGGGGAAAGAAAAAGGCTGTTTTTAGGGGTTTTCCGGAAATTATTCGAATTTTTCTCGCCGTAAAAACCTTCTTTGAACTTCAACGAACATTTAAGAAAAAGAATTGGCCAAATTGGTCCAGGCGTTTTTGAGTTATGAGCGTACATACATTTTGGCGATTCATTTTTATTTATATGTACATATATGTACATAGATTGATTACAAATTGATGGTTAATAAACATAATAAATCATATTTTTTCGATTTATCTCATTTCTATTTAATTAATTCATAAAAAAAATTCATGCAATCTTATCATGCTGAGTTCTTTGGGGGAAAGGCCAAAACCGAACTTTACGTTTAAATATCCAGGTCCAGTTCATCTTGCTCGTTGGATGGGGAAAGCCATTTATTCTCTTTAGAGAAAAATTTAAACTAACAGCACGAGAATTCAATGGCTTACGTGAAGTTTGTATTTTTCTCGTTAAAATTTATTTGAAAGCTTGGTACACTGCTCCATCTACGATTCTGGCACCATACAATGACCTGACCTTCATGCAAGACTTAGTTGAGTATAAAACTCTGAACAGCTCCGTTTCAACAGCAGCTTGTTCAAAAATGAAAAATCACCTGTAGTATTTGAGTGAACAGTTGGCCATTAGTTCTCTTTTTGATGATAATGTGCCTCTACCCATAAAACAGAAAATGACACAGGCTTTGAATAAAAAAGATATAAACACTGATCCAAAAAAAAGACTTTAAATTGAGCCAGGAAGTTCAGACCAGTTCTTATCAGTAGATCTAAGTGACTTTATTTCGAGAAAGTCAATGATTATATTTCAAACATTCGATTCACCTACTGCCTTCATTGACAAAAATGTGGAATCTTGGTCACAGGATGAAAGCTATGAAGAGAATCAGACATTTTTTAAGCGTCTCAGCGTAGTCAATGATGTAGTAAATTATTTCTTAAACGATTATCGATATTTTGTGAAAGTTCTATGGTTACATCGCTAAACACTCGATAAGTTTTACGAAAAATATGATTTGTTATGTTTATTAGCCATCAATTTGTATTATAAGATGAATAATTGTGGAAATCATTTTTTATAATTTTTTGTTGGACTTTAACTACAAATAACTTTGAATGAGTTGACTCAGCCAAAAAATGTTTTAGACCTTTTTTGTAGATCGGTTACCAATTATTTGTTTGTGTACATTAAAAATCCAAACAAAAAAAACAAAATTTCCTGTGTTATTTATATGGGAAATCGAAAATGTCGATGAGGTACCTCGTAATATTAATATTAAGAGCTCAGGTTTTACCAGAACTTGTTTTTAGTCATGTCGGATGAGATTTTCATGGTAACTAAGAAAAAAACAACTTTTTTTGGCCCACCTTAATACACATACATTATATTGTATATAACGCAAAGCTGAATAATGGCTTTATATACTTGTTACATAGATAAACTGAACCTTTATGCCAAAATACAGTTTTATAATTTAATTTAGTGCTAAGTTATGGCATTTTATAGATTTTTCGTTTAATATAATTTTTTAGGCGTGCTAGTGAAGCGATTACGCCTATTTACGAACTCATTTTCACTTTTTTTACCGTGAAACTGCCAACTTCATTAAGATCTCTCAAATTTTACTCAAGCTATCGCTTGCACAGACGTCGGGTGAACGAGCAAACTAAACCTATTCAGGGTATATTATTTTATAGAAAAAGGTCACTTTGCTTAATACCTCTCACGTTTAGGTGAAGTCTTATATCTCAAGAACTAGATAAAAATTTCAACTGAATTTTATATGTGTCGGAAGCCAATCCTTCCAAATGGGACAAATCCAACAATAACTACTACTACTACATATATATGGGAATAACACAGCTTCAAATTCCATCTGATCTAGTCGCTTTAAATCAAACATCAATAATACCAGGTGCTTAATTAATTACAAACTACTTAAACGATATAAGTCCCATTTTGCATCTCTACGACCACTTTTTTAAAACACCTAAACCGCATGTGTCTTAAAACACAATCAAGGAAAGCAGAGTACACTTGTGTAGTGGAGATCGCAGTGTGCATGTGAATATGTTTGTACCAATACAATACTGCTTTGCCGTTTATTAGTAGTTTATATGCAGTTCACTCTTGAGCATTGGTATTTGTATTTCTAAGAATATATTTGCAGTAGAATATTGCATACCGGCAGGCAGTTGATATGCCAAACAAATACAACAAGTTAGCGCTGTTGTGCACTCTCATTATAAGCGAGTTACGTATACGCCACAGTGGCTCACTTTGTCAATGCGGAGTTTTAAATCACACGCACACATCCACTCATATGTATGTATCTTATAAATAGTGTAGGTTGTATTAGAAAATATTCTGACTAAGCTGCGTTTGTCGCCACTTGTTGACACTTTTTAATTAAATTAAATTAAGTTGAGTTAATTAAAAGGACATCTGTGCATTAACTTTGCATTATTTAGATATATTAGTTAGTTGCTTTTCATTGGTATAGTTTTTTTACGTGGCGGGTCCCAAACCCAGCGCACAACCCTATGTAGGGGATGTTTCGCCTTCTCACATCAGCTCGCCTTCGAACGGATGTTCTTAGGCTACCCAGAGGATACTTGGTCAAAGACCGGAAATAGTGAGCTGCTTGAGCCATGTGTAAAAGAATCGTTTCTGGCCACTCCCAAGTTAATGGCGATCAGAGAACTTCCCTCACTTGCGTGAACTTCTACACATGACTCCATCCTGCAATGTTCGAAAATTCTACGAAAACATGCGGCGGCTTACAGAAGGTTTCAAGACCGGAGCATACTCTTGTAGAACCCCCAAAGGTGATCTAGTGACCGATGCCCAGAGCATACTTAAATTATGGAGGGAACACTTCTCCAGTCTGCTGAATGGCAGTGAACGCACAACGCCAGGAGAAGGCGAACCAGATTCCCCAATCGATGACGATAGAGCAGACGTTCCATTGCTCGACCATGATGAAGTTCGAATAGCAATTACCCGCCTAAAGAACAACAAAGCGGCGGATTGCCGGCCCAGCTATTCACACACGGCGCCGAAAAACTGATAAGGAGCATGCATCAGCTTCTTTGTAAAATGTGATCGGACGAAAGCATGCCCAACGATTGGAATTTAAGTGTGCTATGCCCAATCCATAAAAAAGGATACCCACAATCTGCGCCAACTACTGTGGGATTAGCCTCCTCAACATCGCATATAAGGTTCTAACGAGCGTATTGTGTGAAAGATTAAAGCCCACCGTCAACAAACTGATTGGACCTTATCAGTGTGGCTTCAGACCTGGTAAATCAACAAACGACCAGATATTCACCATGCGCCAAATCTTGGAAAAGACCCGTGAAAGAAGAATCGACGCACACCACCTCTTCGTCGATTTCAAAGCTGCTTTCGACAGCACGAAAAGGAGCTGCCTTTGTTGACTCCCTATCGTGCGACTTCTTCAACCTGCTTCTGGAGAAAATAGTTCAAGCTGCAGAACTAAATAGAGAAGGTACAGAAGATTGTAAGAGTGTACAGCTGCTGGCGTATGCCGACGATATTGATATCATCGGCCTCAACACCCGCGCCGCTAGTTCTGCTTTCTCCAGGCTGGACAAGGAAGCACAGAAGATGGGTCTGGCAGTGAACGAGGGCAAAACGAAATATCTTCTGTCATCAAACAAACAATCGTCGCACTCGCGACTTGGCACTCACGTCACTGTTGACAGTCATAACTTTGAAGTCGTAGATAATTTCGTCTATCTTGGAACCAGCGTAAACACCACCAACAATGTCAGCTTAGAAATCCAACGCAGGATTGCTCTTGCCAACAGGTGCTCTCTCGACGAACAAAAACTAAACTCTATAAGTCGCTCATAATTCCCGTCCTGCTATATGGTGCAGAGGCTTGGGCGATGACGGCAACCGATGAGTCGACGTTACGAGTTTTCGAGAGAAAAATTCTGCGAAAGATTTATGGTCCTTTGCGCATTGGCAACGGCGAATATCGCGTTCGATGGAACGATGAGCTGTTCGAGTTATACGACGACATTGACATAGTTCAGCGAATTAAAAGACAGCGGCTACGCTGGCTAGGTGACGTTGTCCGGATGGATGAAAACACTCCAGCTCTGAAAGTATTCGACGCAGTACCCGCCGGGGGAAGCAGAGGAAGAGGAAGACCTCCACTCCGTTGGAAGGACCAAGCGAAGAAGGACCTGGCTCTCTTGGAATATCCAATTGGCGTCACGTAGCGAAAAGAAGAAACGACTGGCGCGCTGTTGTTAACTCGGCTATAATCGCGTAAGCGGTGTCTACGCCAATTAAGAAGAAGAAGTTAGTTGCTGTCAATAATTGCATGCTTCTGCGGTGGCAAACTCATTTGCTATCTGGCACTTAAAGATTTCTATTTTCCGCTTCGCTCCGTGGTTCATTTTAATTGAAAACATCCAACGTTCTAATCGCTAAATGCTATTCACACCGAATGACAGTTGCACTTGATGTGTCTTTGGCTCTTCTTAATTGTTTGCTTTATTAAAAACAAAGATGGAAAAAACA
This sequence comes from Bactrocera tryoni, assembly GCF_016617805.1. Lineage (NCBI taxonomy): Eukaryota > Metazoa > Arthropoda > Insecta > Diptera > Tephritidae > Bactrocera > Bactrocera tryoni. Next base: position 46,566,863 of record NC_052503.1, read on the forward strand.
AAAGGAGAAATAAATAAGGATTTTAATGCAGGCTTAGTTAATTTTTTGACAAAACTCAGATAACTAAGATATTTTGTAAAGTCATTGAGATATTTGTCTGCCATGCTAGAGTCTTACATTTGCCTTCAACAGGTTGTCTAAATCTTATAATTTACAAATAATTTCGATCGATTCTTTCTTTGGTCAGCTACGGTTTATTTTTCATTATACATTTGAAATATTCAAAGAATTGCCGCAGTCGCAAAATATGCTTACGTTACATTTAGGGTATGTGTAGAGGAATTAAAGAGCCTTAAATTGGTTTCAATGTGAATTCCAGAAAAACACATTAAAGTGAGGACATATTAAGTGATGGGATTTTTACTGAGACAAGGCAAGAGAAATATTAGGGCATATCTTAAAATATTAATTCATGTATGTTATAAAGTAATGCCCATACGCTTGGGCAACCTCAGCTGAGGAGAAAATTTTGTTGATCACGTTAATATACAAGTGACCGTAAGTTTCACACGGGTTTTTGTAAGATGCTCGACGCGTTCGCAGGAGTAGGAAGTGGGCATGGTAGCAGAACTATGTCTGCATACATAGATTAAGTACCATACCACATTTACAGCCACTAGAGATTTTAGTGCTTTTATTTTTATACTTTTGTTGCTACAGAATTTAATAGTTTTGTTCTTACCTAAAATTAATCGAGATAGATACTGAGCTATATACATATGTGTAAGTGATCAGAGAGACCAGTTAAAATCTTATTCTCCGTCTGCCTGCCCGTTCATTTGTCTGTGCAATTGAAAATGAAGCTTGGAATACGTGTTTGCTGTCAGAATCGCCAACTACAATCCCATCCTTACTTTGTAATGGGCGTAATCCGGATGAAATCATATAATAACCACGCCCACTCCCCATATATCGGTGTAGTTATAAACTACTAACATATCGAGCTAAGTCTTTGCGCTACGAGGAGGTCACGACTGACAGCGTTAATCAAGTATATTCCAGAACATGAGTACCCGCAAGTTTTTGAAGGTAACACACACTATGTTGCTCATATGCGGCATATGGTCTATCAAAAACACGATAATAATTATATGTAGAATATAGTAGCTGCGGTAATTTGGTGACCAAATTTGCATAATAATCCCTTGTCAGTAATTTGCTTAATTTTACGTACCGACGGATATACATTTATCACATAAAGGCAAACGAAAGTTAAAACTTCTTATATTGGGCATATCTTCTTTATAATTGGCGTACACACCGCTTACGCGATTATAGCCGAGTTAACACCCGCGCCAGTCGTTTCTTCTTTTCGCAACATGGCACCAATTGGATATTCCAAGCGTAGTCAGGTTCTTCTCCCCCTGGTCCTTCCAACGGAGTGGAGGTCTTCCTCTTTCTCTGCTTCCCCCGGTGGGCACTGCTTCGAATACTTTCAGAGCTGGAGTGTTTTCGTCCATCCGGACAACGTGACCTAGCCAGCGTAGCCGTCTTTTAATTCGCTGAACTATGTCAATGTCTTCGTATAACTCATACAGCTCATCGTTCCATCGAACGCGATATTCGCCGAGGCCAATGCGCAGAGGACCATAAATCTTTCGCAGAACCTTTCTCTCGAAAACTCGCAACGTCAACTCATCAGTTGCTGTCATCGTCCAGGCCTCTGCACATTATTGCAAGACGGGAATTTTGAGTGACTTATAGAGCTTAGTTTTGGTTCGTCGAAAGAGGACTTTACTTCTCAATTGCCTACTCAGTCCGAAGTAGCACCCGCCGCGAGTGCGGCAACTGTTTGTTTGATGACAGGAGATATTTCGTCTTGCTCTAGTTCACTGCCAGACCCATTTGCCTTGATTCTTTGTTCAGTCCGGAGAAAGCAGAACTAACGGTGCGGGTCTTGAGGCTGATGATATCAATATCATCGACATACGCCATCAGCTGTACACTCTTATAAAAGATTATACCAGCTAGATTAAGTTCTGCAGCTCGAATTGTTTTCTTCAGTAGCAGTTTGAAGAAGTCGCTCGATAGGGAGTCGCCTTGTCTGAAACCTCGTTTGGTATCGAAAGTTTCGGAGAGGTCCTTCCCGATCCGGAAAAAGCGGCATAAAGGCAGTTCCTTTTCCTGCTGTCGAAAGCAGCTTTGAAATCGACGAAGAGGTGGTGTGTGTCGATTCTTCTTTCACGGGTCTTTTCCGAAATTTGGCGCATGGTGAATATCTGGTCGGTTGTTGGTTTTCCAGGTCTAAGGCCACACTGATAAGGTCCAATCAGTTTGTTGACGGTGGGCTTTAACCTTTCACAAAATACGCTCGATAGTATCTTATACGCGATGCTAAGGAGGGTTATGTCACGGTAGTTGGCGCAGATTGTAGGGTCTCCCTTTGTGTGGGGCATGCTTTCGTCTGACCATATTTTACAAAGAAACTGTTGCATGCTCCTTATCAGTTTTTCGCCGCCGGCCCCTGCTACTTTGTTGTTCTTCAGACGGATAATTGCTATTTGAACTTCTTCATGGTCGGGCAATGGAACATCTGCTCTATCGTCATCGATTGGGGAATCGGGTTCCCCTTCCCCTGGCGTTGTCCGTTCACTGCCATTCAGCAGGCTGGAGAAGTGTTCCCTCCATAAATTAAGTATGCTTTGGACATCGGTTACTAGATCACCTTTGGGGGTTCTACAAGAGCATGCTCCGGTCTTGAAACCTTCAGTAAGCCGCCGCATTTTTTCCTAGAATTTTTGAGCATCACTCCTGTCGGCCATCTTATCAAGCTCTTCGTACTCATTAATTTCGACATCTTTCTTATTCTGTCTGCAAATACGTCTCGATTCCTTATTCAACTCTTGGTACCTATTCCATCCCGTACGTGTTGTGGTCGATCGTAACGTTGCGAGGTAGGCAGCCTGTTTTCTCTCCGCTGCGACACGGCACTCCTCGTCGTACCAGCTGTTCTTTTGCACTTTCCGAAAACCAGTGGCTTCGGTTGCACCTGTACGTAAGGAATTTGAAATGCCGTCCCACAGTTCCAGGGAGTAGGAGTGCAAGTCGAGTAGAAAATTGTTCGGCTAATTGTTGTGATTGCAGCTTCTCGACGTCGAACCTTCCTTGTGTTTGTTGGCGTGCGTTTTTTGCTGCACAGAGGCAGGTGCGAATATTGGCTGCAACAAGATAGTGGTCCGAGTCGAACCTCGGAGCGCACGCACATCCAACACACTGGAAACGTGTCTTATGTCTATCACAACAAGATCGATTTGTTTGGTGGTTTTTCGATTCGGAGACAGCCATGTGGCTTGATGAATTTTCTTATGCTGGAATCTGGTACTACAGATAATCATGTTTCGGGCCCCGGCGAAGTCGATAACCCTGGATCCATTTAGGGATGTTAAGTCGTAGAGGCTGAATTTACCAACCGTGGTGCCAAAGACACCTTCTTTGCTCACCCTGGCGTTAAAGTCGCCAAGCACGATTTTGACATCGTTGCGGGGGCAGCTCTAATAGGTGCGCTCCAAGCGCTCATAGAAGGCATCTTGGGTCACATCGTCCTTCTCTTCCGTCGGTTCGTGGCACAGTGAGACAACGCCGGCATCAAATACAAGGAGTCATTGTAGAGCTCTGAAATTTTGCACAGGTTATTTTTGAGACAATTCCAGTTTAAAAAAAAATTAAGAAAATTCGCCCACTTTTACACCCACCTGCCATACAGTCGAAATTTTTAAAATGCCGTATTGTCCGTAATACTTTAGGTATAACGTTCAATTTTGGTATACTTGAATGTTATACAGTTAAAAACATTATTTGAAATAAAAATTGAACTTTGGCCCACTTTTAACCCCATCACCCATACTACCTCAACATAAAAAGTGCCATATTTTCTAAAATATATTAAATACAACCTTCAAATTCTATATTACTGTAATTTATATCATTTAAAATGTTTCATGCAAAAATTACAATAACACGCCCACTAATACGCCCACCTCCCATTGAAATGCAATAAAAAAAACAATATTTTTTTTCATTAAATCAATAATTTTTTAACATCATAATGGTATTCTAATTTTTTCAATTTGTTTCTCATTCTAAATGAATTAATATAAGGATCTGATTATATTTGCAAATAGTGCATTACATCTTCATTCGTAGAAATACGTGAATTTTTACGAGAATGGAATAGCCTACAGTTTCTATACTCCTTATTCATTGCTTCTTGCGCTTCTTCGGATAACATTCCTGTAGCAAAAAAAAGTACACGAGTACACAAAATGTACATATGTTTGAGCAAAAAAAAACTGGTTTGGCTCAGCGGATGGAAAAAATGCCCAAAAACCAACAACAACCAAAACCAAAATTATGCTCACTACATATATTAGGCTGCTTATGAGCTTTGGACAACAAAAATAATTATAATGCAAGAGACTATTTTCCATTTTCCTACCAGGCGACAAGCGGCACTACAATATAACAATTAAACTAACCACATTAGAAAGTGATCATAACACAACTTAGATAAGAACAATATCTTGCACTAGCAATTTAAATTAAAAATTATGCAACTATCTAACCCAAAGTCAATGACCTTCAACAAAATTATCTATCAAATTAATAACGTAAATTTATGTAAACAAGAATATTTTTATTAAAACATAAATGATCTTTAAAGCATAATTCTGAATAACTAACAAAAAACAAATGTAATTTATTACTATTCCCTTGCACAATAAGTGAATAGCAAACAATTAAAAAAAAATAAAAGTAAAAAGTTGTAAACATGCTATTGCATGCTAACATACGTACATATAGCGACAGAATGTGCGCGTTACGTACTTTTTGTAGTTTTTTGTATGTTTAATGTGCTTTTGCAAACTTTTGCTATATGTCCTCTACTTTAAATTAAAGCTGAGATTTCAAACTTTCATTAGCTATAAGACTGCACCTAGGGCGAGGGGCTGCTTTATATTTCCTAGGCCATTGAAAATGCAAAATATTCAATTTTTGCACCACAGTTCTGTTGTTAAGAAAAAAAATGTGTTTTTTTTTAATTTATTTTTTCATTTACTCATTCTACAATAACTAAATTAATTAAAAAAATACTTGAAAGTTACATTTATTATGTATTTTTATTTTAATAAGCTTTTGATTATTACATATTGAACAAACATATTTCAAGCGCGTTGGCATACCTCAACTTTGTCTTGCTCTAGACCAAAACCATCCAAATTGGACGACACGTCAAAAATCATTTTTTGCCGCGGTTACTATTGGGCTGTCTCACTGTGCGTGTGCACATGTAGGTTAGGAAAAGTATTGGGTACATTATTATCGGGAAAACAATCTCTCCGAATTTAAAATTAACGAGTTTTTCAATAAAGACACTACTAAAGTAGACAAATAGGGAAAGAAAACGAGGGCATATTTGATCCTCGCTCTTTTAGCATTTATCTTCTGAAAGCCATTTCATCACGGAAAGACATACGATCCAACAACGAGTCGAAATTATTAAAAATTACTACCGAAAAGTGGAGTCAGTCTTTAAGAGCGAGTTTTTCAATAAGAGCGCAACATAAGTTTTTTTTTACTAAAACAAAAAATGTTTATGATATCAATGAAATTATTTATTTCTGTGAAAGTATGTACATTCGGACGTACTCCATGAGTCGGCATTGCATCCGAAAAAAATTACGGTTTTGTGCGGCGTCATCACGTCTTCCGTGATAATCAAGACCGCCACGCTACTGTGAATGGGAATCGTTACTGCTTAATGATAATCGAATATTTTTGGCCCGAATTGGATGATTTAACAGGACGTCGCCACAAGCCACATAGTGAATGTCACAATCGATTAATCGGTTAAAATTGGTTCTGAGATGTGGGATTTTACAGAAAGGACGAATACTCTTCATCTTTATTACCGGCTGCTATTAAGCCTTTTAGTTCTATCTTGGGTATAAAACAGAATGCTTCAGGCGCACATATTTAGTTAGCTACCCCTTCTTTAGTAACAATTGGGGATATTCCGAAAATATGCACTGAGCCAGATTGGTTGATCTAACACTAACGGCTCGGGGGATATGTACCATACGAGTATATTAAACCTATTAAGGGGCAGAGCTACGCTCACGTTCTCGTGGTTTTTTATAATTTTTCGCGCGTCGCAATCTTAGGTTTATGCTCATCTCCAACATCAAAATCTCCCGAGTGCTAGGGAATAGGTGTACCAAGCCTCATGTCTATTACGATTAATTTTAGGTGTGGCAATCAACTTTAGATGGACAAAACTGCTATAGCCCGTGTTGCAGTTGTGGGTATTTTACATTTACACGTGAGCATACATTTAGTACATCCAAATACAACGCATCTAAGTTCATGTTTCTTCCAAGTTGTTTGCTCCGTAATTAATTGGGACCATCAGTGTTAATTACTTCCTGTCTCGTGATTATCAGTAGATTGCAATGACTTACATAAGGGCAATATTTTGATAAACTTTTTATAATTTTGTATATAACCAACAACTTCGGTGTTTAGTATCTAAATAAATGTTTTGTTTTGTTTACAATAAATAGTTTTTTAGACGAAGACAGAGTTTTTGAGAAAGTGGTGATACTGAACCCACTATTGTTGCATTTTACCTTTCTCATCTAGTCTTTTAACATATAGGCTGTTCACGATAAGGTGGTTATCGGGTTATGTGGTTATGTGATTAAGTAAACAACAACAAAATGCGGTATGAGAAAATAACCAACTTTGACCAACCTAGGCCCTTGTTTACAGATTATGTGGTTGTTTGCTTATTTCCAGTGTTAGGAAGTCGTTGGAATTTCACTAAATGGCAGCACAAAAAATAAATAAAACTAAGCGAATGGCATTTCCATTCAGATTTTCTCATTGGCAAATCTGCTATTAACAGCTGTTTTTTGTTTACAATCAGCAAATTACCGAATAAAATAACCGAAATAAAAAGCATCAAAAAGCATCACAAAGCATTAAAAATAGGAGATGAGCGAATTGGCATTTGCTGACCCGCAGCATTTGTAAAAATCTCCATCGTCAAAGCAGCACAGAACATTTTCACGCCAATGAATAGATTTCGGAACATGAAGTTCACCTCCCCGTCTACTGCAGATGATTAAAGTTATATCCTCTAGCATTTCTTCTAATACTTCATACATTGCATTGTGACACTGTTCAGGGCGCAAGATGTCTGCACACTTTTTGAACCCTTAAAATTCGGATTATTTAATAAGCACACACCTTCAATAAAGTCAATTTTCTGAATAGCAGAACTTATTTTAAATTCGATTATTTTGCTTTTTAAACTTTGTTTAGGCATTTTATAAGTAGGAATTTCATTGAACTAAAATTGTAAACAATGAACAGCTGTTTGGGTAAAAATAAGCAAATAACCATACATAGGATGTTCACGGAGCATAGAGGTTATTTTTAATCTAATAATCACATAACCCGATAACCATCTTACCGTGAACAGCCTATTAGTTTTATTTTAAATAGCGGCAAACCATCTTCGACAGATAAATTTCTTAGGTTCGTTTATTTTGATAACCATATTGATTTTTTTTAATTTTAAATTTTATTAAATTATAATTATTATTAAACAAGTCTCAATTCTGTCCTGAAAACTATGTTAATATATTCTTTAGAATTGAAAATGTAAATTTAGCCAATGAAACGTGTTTTGTTAACTATTTTCTGACTGAAGCTTTAATATTGATTGTAAATGTTTACGATAAGAAAAAACACTAATCCAATGATACCTCATCGCCCATATAACTGAACGAAACCACACTCAACGGTTTTCAAGCACACCTAGTTATGGACAAGCATACGCAAACATACACGTGCAGAAGTACTTATAAGTGTACTGATATACCAGGCATTCATTTGCATCGTTGCTTTATATGATTTCACCCTTAGGCAACAAATACAAAAAATGTAAATATGAACGGCAAATGTAATAGCAATTGTGGAAAGTGACACAAAATCAGTGTACACAGACAACCAGAAATCGGCGGTCAGAAGCCAAGAGGCAGCCGGCAGCTGGTAGCTGAGGGCTCACGATTTTAGCAGCCTCCGAAGAAACCGCAAATATCCGTAGACGCAGGGCTCATAACTGTATATACTCAATTTGTATGTCTGTAATCATTTCGTTAACAATTACAGTCGTTGGATTCTTTTCACACAAATGTCTTCAAAAACCAATGTATGCAAGGCTGTGTGTGTTTGTAGACGTGTATTTATTTGTCTGTTTAACATATGCAATAGTCTGTTATTGAGATTTGTATACACTGAACATATCGTCGCATTTCCGCGAAAGTATCGTATGTTACTTTTTATCGAAATTGAGATTTTAATGCCAAATTGTTAGAAAACTTATGTCTCACTATCCTGAAAAATAATATAACTGAAAACGCTATAGTTCCAATAAAAACTAAGTTCCAATTTTATCGTATGTAATTGTGAATTTTTCTGTTCGCGCAAAATTATCGTAAGTTCATACACATTTTTTTGCATGTGGAACGAATTACTGCAAACGCACAAAAATATAGAGAGATAACAACATTTTCATATCTTCATTATGTGCTCTTTCCATTTTGCCGTTAATTCCTCTTTACGCCGTTAATTCTTGGTGTACGTTTTGATATTCATTAATCTATCTGGTGATAAGTGAAGCTGTGAAAGCCCAAATTAGTCTTCATTTAGTTTCAAACACATCAATAGTGAACAAAATATAAACAATTGTGATCAACAAATGATTTATTTGTTATGGAATTTACCCATGGAAAAGTAAGTAGTTACTTACTATGTTTCACTTAATTATTGTCGAGTTATTCAAAAGTGATGTGAATTCTGTGTGTATTTGTATGTATGCCTATAATTGTTTCGTTTAGCTAGCTCATGAAGTGTTTTTAGATAGATGTGAAGTGTAAAAAAAAAAAAAAAAATTAAACACCATAGCTTGTGAAATCACCAGTCCCATATAGTGATAGCGATAACGATGATGAAGAGTGCTGCGTTGGAAAACGTGGACTTAAGCGCAAACCAGTGAGAAAGGAAAAGAAGAAAAATGACAATAGAGTACTTCCTAACCCGTGTATAAATACCAAATGTAAGAAGGATTGTCGAAGTGTGCCAGACATTTCCCGGCAAAATATTAACGAACATTACTGGGGTATGTCAAACACAAGACGGCTAACATGGCTTCATGCAAATATCAAACGAAAGCAAATTAAAAAAAAGGCGAGCTGGGCAGGAAGCAAAGCGTGTGCAAAGGCGAAACTGGACGTTTGAATATTCCCTATTGTGGGATGGAAAAATATTTAAAGTTTGCCAGAATTTTTTTTGAAAACTTTAAATATTTCTCAAATGGTTTTGAGACATGCATTAAAGAAAACTATTAGTTTTGAAAGCCGAAAAAAAGCACCACATAATAAAACAGACCATCGTACAATAGATTTTATCAAAGCTTACATAAAAAAGTTGCCAGCAGTACCATCACACTATTGCCGTAAAAATAATCAAAAAGTCTATTTACCAAGGGAATTGAGAAATGTATCCAATTTATATAAATTGTATCTTATTTATTTGGAAGATCAAGGCTTAAATGAGTTCACAGTATCTTGCCGAATATTTCGAAATGTTTTTAATATAGAGTTTTCAATTGGCTTCCATTTGCCAAAAAAGGACAAATGCACGATTTGCGAAAATATAAAGTATATTAACAAAGATGATAGAGAAAAAGTTCAGAATTCAAAAGAATTTCAAATTCATATAAATATTAAAAAACAAAGTACAGCTACTTTTCTCAAAGAACAAGCGGAAAGTAAAATGGGACAAAAATTTCTTTGCGCTAGTTTCGATATGCAAAAGGTTTTGCATACTCCTTTTTCCAAAAATGTTACCCTTTTTTATTCACGCAAATGCTTACTACAACCTAAGTGTGTATGAAAGTGGGACCCGAAATGGATACTGTTTTTTGTGGGGCGAAATCGATGGCAAGAGTGGCAGTAATGAAATATGCTCAGCTCTCTTAAGGTATCTTCTTATTCTAGATAGTCGGAAAAAAAACCGATGATCTGAGCCTTTATTGCGATAGTTGCTCAGGACAAAATAAGAACAAGGCTGTGCTAGCAATGATATCATATTTTTTAAATACTTCTATTTTCCTAAAAACAATAAAGATTACCTATTTACTTCCCGGACACACTATGATGCCGGTAAACTCAGTACACAGCACTATAGAATCTTTTATCAGAAACCAATGTTTGGGCAACCAGTGAATGGCCGACACTGATTAGAAATTCAAGAACAAATCCGTGAGGGTACGAATGCATAGAATTACATCACACTGACTTTAAGAATTGGAAACTTTTTGCGAACTCACTATTTAAAAATAAAACTTTAAACTTAAGTAAATTACGTATCGCTCTTATTAGAAAAGAACAATTGTCAATAGATTTAAGCTACGAGTATTTCGAAAACTCAAACAAAAAACTTATTAATTTGTTCAACGTTAACCAAAACATTGAATCTTTATATAGTTGTAAATTAAATATATCAACAAAAAAATTCGTAGACTTAAGTAATTTATGTAATAATAAAAATAGTATACCACAAAAGTATCATAAGGAATACTTAAACCTTCGACATTCAAATTTAATAAAGGACTGTTTGGAGGAAACGGATGAAGAAGATTAAAATAAATAATAAAATATATACTGTAATAATAAAATGATTGCACTACCTTTGTTAGCTTATTTCGTACAATAAATATTTTTTTTGCAATTATCGTATGTCATACTTCTTGCGGCTAAGCTCACTAAAACATAGCTTGCGAAAGTATCGTATGTTTAAATATCCTTATTTTTTTAGAAAAATGCGCCATTACTGACAAAAATTAAGTTGGCGTTCGTTCCTGTAGCTAATACAATACAACCTAAAAAATTTGAATATGATTTTCCCATTCTAAGCTGAGTAATTTAAAAAAAACCTCTTCCTTTAAAGTTTCGCTTTTTTACATACGATACTTTCGCGGAAATGCGTCGATATATGCCACAAAGTGAGTAACACGCAGAAAGAAACTTCGGATAACAATAAAATATTTATACACAATTGATCACCATGAACCGCAGCTTCTGAGATACGCTCTGAAATTTTCCATATGTTTTTCGCTATCTTAGAAGTAGCTCATTTGACGGAACCACCGATATTGAAACAGCGTATAGCGACCTTACAAACTGAACTATCAAAATCAAATTCTTTTACGAAAAAAAAAATATTATTTGAAAAGATATCTCCACAAAACTGGGAAAAGAAGGGAACGCTGCAATATCTCAAAATTGTTTTTCGCATAAACATAGTATAACTGAACTTTGAAAATCAATTTATTTTATGGAAACTTCTTTATTTATGTAGTATTGTCTAGTTTCGGTGCAACTGCATTTAACTAATTTTTTTAAGCCAATAAATGGCGAACATTTTACCAAATAATTAAATTTTTGAGAAAAAATTAAAATTTAAATCTTTATCCTTCATTTATAACGATCTTCGCAAAAATTTAAAATGTTTAGCTTTTGATTTTTGAATATTTAATAAATGCCATAGAAACATTTGCGAATAGTGTTGTATCATTATGGTTTAATTTATAAAAATAAGTTTTCCGACAATATGTCAGTATGTGTAAACATACACTTCCAATATTTTCCGCAACATTGTAAACTTCTTACCAAAAGACCTAAATATTCGCCCACATTGAAATTAAAGAAACACCAATATATGTATATGTATAAATATATATCTATTGTATACATACCTATGTATATATTTCTTTCCCAACAACATTTTGTAACATAAGTATCCACATTATATGTGTATACGCGTATATAAATATATACACATATTTCTTTTGCCGAAATTCTTAAAGAAAACCTCAAAATAATTGTCATTATTACATCAGTCAGATCAGTGCCGGTGACCAAGCTTCGCGTCACAGAATGATGCTTATACATATGTATGTGCCGTGCGTGTAAGCAACCTTCTTTCGTAAGTATTTTTATACTCTCGCAACAAAGTTGCTAAGGAGAGTATTATAGTTTTGTTCACATAACGGTTGTTTGTAAGTCCTAAAACTAAAAGAGATATAGGGTTATATATACCAAAGTGATCAGGGTGACGAGTAGAGTTGAAATCCGGATGTCTGTCTGTCCGTCCGTCCGTGCAAGCTGTAACTTGAGTAAAAATTGAGATTTCATGATGAAACTTGGTACACGTATTTCTTGGCTCCATAAGAAGGTTAAGATCGAAGATGGGCAAAATCAGCCCACTGCCACGCCCACAAAATGGTGAAAACCGAAAACCTATAAAGTGTCATAACTAAGCCATAAATAAAGATATTAAAGTGAAATTTGGCACAAAGGATCGCATTAGGGAGGGGCATATTTGGACGCAAACACTAAATTTCACAGAAGAAATGACAGAAGGAAGCTGCACCCAGACATTTTTTAAAAATTGAAAATGGGCGTGGCCTCGCCCACTTATGCACCAAAAACCATATCACAGGAACTACTATACCGATTTCAATGAAATTCGGTATATAATATTTTCTTAACACCCTGATGACATGTACGAAATATGAGTGAAATCGGTTAACAACCACGCCTTCTTCCAATATAACGCTATTTTGAATTCCATCTGATGCCTTCTCTGTATAATAAATATGTACTTAGGAACCAATGATGATAGCGGAATAAAACTTAACCAAATACGGTATTTGAAAAATATGTAAATGACGGATAATGAAATCTCGATTATCACTTTATCATGCGAGAGTATAAAATGTTCGGTGACACCCGAACTTAGCTCTTCCTTACTTGTTTTTATTTCCTTTTGGTTTGTTAAAGGAATTATAATTTATGCAATCTTATGTATTTATAGCAATTGTTTATCATAGTTTGCTGAAAGACATCATAATATGATCATAATATCTTGATAACGAAAACCAGCTGAAAAAATGTGACAACAATACCTTATAACGATGTCCTATAATCTGAAACACCTAAAAATAACTTTATACTGCTTCTATATCTTAGACCTCTTGATAACTTAAGTGAAATTACTTTCCGTCAGAAGAATACAACTGGAAAAGGCGCAAAATAAAAGTTTTTCTTTAAGAACTATTGCACACATTCTGTACGTACAACAACAAAAGCAGTAATTTTGAAATATTTAACAGTCAACTGTGTATCTTGGTTGTTGTTGTATCAGCAAGACTGAGAAATTCGCCACAAGACGCACTTAATGCTTTTAAAATGAAGCGAGAACGATCTCTTTAAATGATTTGCGCATAAAAAATAAAGCGTACTGTGACTGTAGCAACTGCAAAATATTTATGTGGCGGTAATGAAGTCACATTGATTTAGATATTTTACTTGCCTTTGCTGATGTCATGAAGACTGTTTCATTTTCCATATTACTCATATGCCATGTCGAGTGGGTGCTGTTCGTGGAGTACAGGCGTAAACTCGTACGTGCTCTCAGTTCTTGCCAAAGTGTCGTAGGCTCACTAAAAACTGAAGAGACCATTGAAAAGATGACTCTACATTGTGACTGAGTGGACGAAAATTACCTCGAAAGAAGAGCTAAACATGATAAAAAATTACTTTTTAATTGCTTTGAGTATTGAAAATACGCTAGTAGAAGTGCAATATATCTGGGGGTTACTTTGAATGGGACAAAAATGATACACATTCATGAAAAAGTAAACAAATTGTTGAGAAATACAAAGTTCTCGGTATTTTCTGAACAAAACTTGTATTAAGTGATAAAGGATTTGAAAGCATCACAACAAGTAAGGAAGGGCTAAGTTCGGGTGCAACTAAACATTTGATTTTCTTAGAACTTGAAAGAAGCCAGGGAAATACTTCAAAGTGTTAAACCAATCATATAGAGTAAAGTCAGCCGGATGTTCGAAAATCTTGATATTATTTGTATAAGGGCCAAGTTTTCGCTAAACTTTATCTATTTTTATGCACAAAGATACACTGTTATGAAAAGAATAACAGAATAAATATCCCTTAATTTCAGTTATATATATTACACATTGACCGACATTTTCAATCAAAAGTCATCTATAGGTACCGGGGTCTAATTATTCGGTATCTACGGGTTTGAACAGTTTTTATTGTATTTAAATAATTTTTGACACACACACTAAGACATTACTCGTGCAAAGTTTTATCTCGTTATATAAATTGCTTCTTGATTTGTATACTGGAAACTTTACGAATCAAGTGGAACTTAAAATTGTGTTAATGGGAAGCAGGTGTGGTTGTTGTCCGATTTCGTCCATTTTCACATAATAATGTAAAGAGAATGCCACGTTTACTTTATGCTTAGTTACGGCACTTTATATGCTTTCGGTTAATGGCAATTTGTGGGCGTGGTAGTGTTTCGATTACGTGCATCTACGAACTCGACGTTTTTTTGTACTAAGGAACACACATACCAAGATTCATCGAGATAATAATGTGTTTAGGCTTTCAATATAGGTTTTCGATGTGCTATAGTACATACTTTATGTGTCAACTCGTATCCCTAAGCCCTATTTTGGGTTTATCAGCTCGAAACAGTGTGAATTTCGGCCGAACCGGTCCATTTTTTATAGAATAAAAGGGTATAAAACGATATTTTTCCTATCTTTCAAATAAAAAAGTTTCCATGCAATGATTGGACTTCGATCGGTACCATGGTATGAGAGTGATACGTTGCAGTGGTGCGATATCGTCGGTTTCGATAAATGGGCAGATCTTTGAGAGAAGAGGGCTTGTGAAAATTTTCAGATTAAAATCTCAAAAACTGAAGGATTAATTCTCGTATATAGAGACACACAGACGAACATTGCTAAAGAGGGTATTCTGGTCTAGAAGCATGAATTTCAGGTAATTTTTAAAGTGTCGTAAAAAACAGGCAATTAATATTTTTACTGTCTTTTTTTTTATTAGTTATTGTTTAATTTAAGAGTACAGAAAAAAATTAAAAACTAAAAAAAATAAAAAATTTCAAAAATTATGAGCTGACGAAGTGGGGGGTCTCTAAAAATTTCCACGTAACCATACCCATGATTTCAACTCTCCTAGTTATCTGAAACCAAAAACACAAAAGATTATTAATCTATAATAATGTCGCAATGGTCGGAACTACGGAAAAGTGGGAAACAATTTTTTTTACGAAATGGCGACTGCCTGAAAAATAAGTTTTTTTGGATAACTTTTTCTGACTATTTTGAATTTTTTAAAAATAATAAAAATAAAAATTTGGGGTTGGGGCTAGTTCCAACCACAGACAAGCCTATAGAAAAGACTCTATAAAAAGTTCAAGTAAATCAGTCTGGTAGAACCTGATATATCGTGGGTATCGTTCCGAAAAAGTCAGTTTTGAGAAAAATGCGTTTAGAGTTTAGGAGACAATTCTAGTGAATACGGGCGCTACGTCACAAAATCGGCTGTATCTCCGAAAATGAGCGGAATTTTGAAAAATCCCTCCAAGCTCATATTTCTGAAAGTCTAAAATTTCAAGATATGCAAAAAAAATCGATGTTTTCAAAATCCTAGACGAGAATACCCCCTAAATAGTGTACTATGGTTTCCTTTTGAGTGCTACAAACATCGCTGCAAACTTAATATAATTACCATATTCAGGATATAATGAATAGGTTAATTTAAATTAGTAGCCCTAATTGTCGGAAGTGAATGCTCTATCGTTTGTAGGTAAGTAACTAAAAGCCTTGCGTTTATCAAACATTGGTCATTGTGGTGACCAGAACTGTATTCGGAATCAACGGTCAATTACCTCAAATATCTATCCTTGTTTATCTTCTATTATGCAAGTATGAAGAAATTAAACGAAATTAGCAAATCTTTTCTTTTATTAAAATGCATTAAGAAAATAGTTAAAAATGTACATTAAAACTGTCTTATATTACTAAAATGATACATTAACCAATGATTATGTTATGTTACCTATTTTTGTAACCCTCCAATCAACAAATTTAACACTTCAGTTAAAGTTTTTGTTATTATTTATTATCCGCTTTTTACACATCAACCTGAGCTGAGTAGAGTTGAGTGTGCAAAATATGAAGACCGCATTCTATAAATAGTTTTGAATATAGAAAAGCTTGCAGATTATGATTCTGAATGTTGCCGGGAGACTTATTGGTCCATTTTTTTATTACTCCATCCCCGATAAATTGGACGGAACAAATGCTTTACAATTTTAATTGTGGTATTGAAAATATCCAATTGTTTTTTATGATTAAATATACTTATATCTACTCAATCGGAAAAAAAAACAAAAAATAAATTAAGAATAAAAGAAGAACTGTTGGGAAAAAAATTTATTACGAAAAATCAAATTTTTACATAAATTTAAAAAAAGTGAATTAACAATCTTTTTTGTTTTGACAGCCATTATTAATGCATTTGCATAACAAAATACAGCTAAGTTGTGATTTTTTGCAAGAACAAACCTGTGTTTGACATTTCGATGTGCATTTACAAGGCTGAATCAACAATTCGGGCAATGGTGGTTTCGTCAGGTGCCGTGGGTACAATTTATCATATCTTTTTTCATAGTCTAATAAGGTGTAATAAATATGCTCTAGTAGTGTTTGGTCAGCATTTAACCATACATATGTTTGTGCTGAAACTCTAAACAAATGTAAATGTAGAACATCTGATGTACAAATTACTCTTGATAAATTTAATCCGAAGCCGATATTTCAGGAAATTAATTTATACCGAAGTTGATCAGCAGTTAATTTTTTTTGTGAGAAAAGATAGGTTCTAAGAGCTTAGTTAATTAATTCTATGAATTGATATAATAATATTTAATAGTGGTAAGGATAAGAAACCCGTATATAAAATTATTTTATTATAAAGTTTTCATTTCCATAATTAAAATTCATAAGTTTTCGACTCAAAGAGACGAACAGCTGGAAAACACGAAGATATTGACAGGTGGGGATCAAATTCCCAACAAAAAAGATTGTAGCAGTCTAAAAAACAAAAACATTTACAACTTATATTGTAATTAAGAAGAGATAAATCGCATATAGCTGGGTGTTATTACCAAAATTTAGCTTTTTCAATGTCAAATAAGTTTCAGCGGAGAAGCCAAATTTTCATAGATGTGTTTCGAAGCACGTATTTTTTTAACATTTCTCCCGACCAATCGACAAGAGCCTTTGTTTGAGCAATCGACAAATTTTGTGGGACCCTAATTGAAAAAATTTGCTAACAGTCAAATGTCAGTGCAATAGTGAATGTTTTCTGGTTCCATTAAAGCCTATAGTTGTCTTTCTTTCACAATAGGTCACATGACGAACTAGCAACATTATATTGTGTCCAGCATCAACAGTTTCTAGAACGACAACTAAATTTCAACAACTTTCGCGATATCCGTCTTGGAGTGATTTACGATTGCAACTGATTTCTCGCCCTCGATAAACACTTGCCCTTAATTAAGCTTCATCGCCGAAAGCTGAATTAAGTTAGTTCCGTGTCGAAAATTGTAAAACATAATTGCTCGAAAATGTTCGCGGTTTGATTCAAAGATACGTATATTTCAAGTTACTGTAAGCAACACAAAAAGCGGTCGTATGTTAAAACGTTCTGAGTATATATAACAATAAAA
The DNA here is from genome assembly GCF_016617805.1 of Bactrocera tryoni. Taxonomy (NCBI): domain Eukaryota; kingdom Metazoa; phylum Arthropoda; class Insecta; order Diptera; family Tephritidae; genus Bactrocera; species Bactrocera tryoni. The sequence goes on from NC_052503.1 coordinate 46,584,566, forward strand.
ATATCAAGCTTAACTACAAAGTTGTGGGTTGCCAGATTGCACTACCATGGTCGCCAAATCGCGAAATTTAAAAGTTAAGCTGTGTATATTTGCAAACCTTGTTCTAGAATCAGACTGTTTATTATGAAATGGCAAAGCGAACTAAGTATAAATTCAGTAATAATTGTCAAAAAAAAAGCAATTCTAAAAAAAATGTTGTCGTAGTGAAAATTACTGGGCTAAAATAACACCCTTTATATGAGCTTAAATGATATGATAATAACCTAGGATCTGTAGTGGTTGTAGTTTTTACTTCGAATGGTCACAGTTTTCAAAATAAAACGCAAAAGTGGAAATCCTCAATTTAAAGTAAATTAAAGTAAAAAATTCAAATTTTATATATCGTGAATTATTTTAAACTAAAAGTTATAACGAAAAGGAGAAACTAAATAAAATAAAATGCGCAACAATCTAATTTCATTCAAAAGTTAATTCCAATGTTAACTCGCCCACATTCAACATCCACTAATAGCGCGTAGCAACAAAAGTATATATCAGAGTGCTAAAAGCCATTAAAATAAGTAACAAAATTAACCCAGACGCACCAAAAGCAAAGCTTAAGAGCAAAAGGACAAACAATACTAGCGCAAATTATGAGGGCCGAAGCCACCACAGTGTGATGGTATTCAGTTCAAGAGAATATTCAGCGGCAAAGTGCCGACTGGTGTTCAACATTTTTATGTCTCCTAAGTGCAGACTTATGTACATATGTGCCTGCAATTGTCTCTAGTCATCGCACATAGCTCTCCTGTTGTACTTACATACATGCGCTCATAGTAAGTAATATAATCATTTACGAGTGCACTAAAGTCAAATGTTGGAACGAGCTAAATACCGTATAAATAGCTTCTGGTTAGCGGTTAGTATGTAGCGTTCTCACTTAGGCTACCATTTGCGATCCCTATTTATATTCTATAGTACAATAGTTTTATACTTGTATTTTGAACTGTAATATTTCATAACCGATCAACTAAACGCTGTAGATGAGAGCATAACATCTTTTTTATGTTCACACCCGTGTACGTAGAAAGAAAATAATCAGCAAAAGCTGGATAATACAAATCAGAAACCGAATGCAAATTAAAATACGGCGTGCTTAAGGATAGAACTGAAAGCTGTGTTGCTTTCTAATGAAGTCTTACAGCACATTTCCCTGTTGAATGATTTCAGGCCTAATATCCGTAATCTAGTGCATCTGTGGTTTTGAATTAAAGTCTATTAAAGTTCACCGTATTAAGATCTGACTGAAAATAGCAAAGAATCAAATTTGTTTTGAATATCCGTTTCTTAATAAACATAACGATTATTATATAGTTTGGGTTTACTTCCTCTATCTTTAAATTTTTTTTAGGTATAACGATTAAAATCAAAGGAGCTGCTTTTGCTAAAATAAAAACTTAGTACTCACCTAAAGATTTATGAAAACTATTACTTAATTAATAAAATTTATGCAAGCGAAAAAGAGTGCACTTCAATTATTTCAAATGAAAAACTAGCTTAAAAGTACGAGAATTCTAATTTAATTAATGATGCGACAAAACAACTTTGAAAATTTCATGAACTAAATGTTGCATAACTTTTACAGGCTTAATAAAATTTTCAAATAAAATATAATAATCACAGTTTTCTTAGTAATACCATTGCACAGGGGAAGTGCAAGGCTAGCTGTTCATTTCAACCATATTCTGAGCCTAAGGTACCTTTGTTTATATGCTCTCATTTCACTTTATCGCTAATGACATGATTTCAGGGTTCCACCAAATACTTATTTTCTATAAAGTTTGTAAAATTAATTCGACACCTCAACTTGCATTTGCAATCAATTCCAAGACCTTCAATAGATATGCATTTCAGCCAGCCGAATCACGGTTTGTATGTGCATTAGGGAGTTCATCAATTTCCAAGTTGATTTCCTATTCGCAAACGCCTCCTTAATTTTTAGTTTTTGACATAGAATTTTCCTTCTCCATAATCCGTGCCTAAATTATATTTATTTTCCCATGTAAGTATACAACATTGGATTATTTAATACTATGCATTAAATAATATTCTAGTATACTACAAAATCCGTTCTACGAGAAGGGCCTGATGGATTTTTTTTTCAAAAACCTTAATTTAAAGATTATACTCAGTTAAAATTAATAACCTAAGCATTCGTTCAAGTGATTTGTACATTCGAGGTTGCTCATACAACATGGTGTACGATGTTAATGCAATACTTTTTACGCTTGACGCTTTTTAGCCCAACTAACCAAGTCCATGACAGATGGGCATTAATTTTAATAATGCTGTTAAATATATTTTTCATAAAAAATGTTAGCTTTGAAAAAACAACAAATATCGTTAGAGGCCCAATAAATAACAGTTTTGTGGACGATGTGAATGACAGCTAAACCTTTTTTATTTACACTGTTGTTATGTCTTGCACAAACCATTTTCGAGAAAAAATCCAAGTCCAAGTATAATTTTCGGCTGCGCTTCATATGAGCCAGAGTACATATTTCCTGATCCTTACTTTTATCAATTCTTCTTAGATTTTTTTGTAGTTCTGAAGCATTTTAGACTCCGTCTACTAAGCCCTTGATAATTATGTTGGTTACTTTTATTTAATTCAAGCCAACTAATTGATTTATCAACCTAATCTCGTTTCAAGAGACAAGTTGGCACGTGGACGACTTATCTTATACACTAACCATAGTAATTTCACTTTTCTAGAATGAAGAGTTGCCCAGAATAAATAGTTGAAAACTGCAACACGTATTTTGAAGTCGCGAGTATAGTAAAGTAAGCAAACAGTAAGTAAAAGGCCAAAATTCAAAAAAAAAGGAAAAATTACACGAGAGAGAGACTAGACCGCTGACTTCTGTTTGAGTAAATCCTTCTAGAAATCTTATTTCATTGGCATCAATGTCGTAGTATTTCGAGTAAACCGCAGCAGTGATTGTCTCACCAGAACCTTATAGGAGGTGGTAATAAAATAAGACAGTGGACGTGGCGTTGCTCCTCTTCTACAAAATTAAGTACGTAATATTATGCAGACATTAATTTCCTATGAGTAACTGGGCAAATGGGAGGATGGAGTCATGTGTAGAAGTTCACGCAAGTGAGGAAAGTTCTCTGATCGCCATTCACTTGGGTGTGGCCAGAAACGATTCATTTACACATGGCTCAAGCAGCTCACTACTTCCGGTCTTTGACCAAGTATCCTCTGGGTAGTCTAAGAACATCCGTTCGAAGGCGAGCTAAAGTGAGAAGGGAAACATTCCCTACAAGGGTTGTGCGCTGGGTTCGGGACCCGCCACGTAAAAAACACCCCCAGTGAAGAGCTACAACCAGCCTCGGATGAGAGACCCCCCTTTTGATGACGACCATGGCAAACGAAATAAGGACTACGAATTGAGGGCATGCACCTGGAATGTCCGGTCCCTTAATTGGGAAGGTGCCGCTGCCCAGCTGGTTGATGTCCTCGTAAAGACAAAGGCTGACATCACCGCCGTCCAAGAAATGCGATGGACGGGACAAGGACAGAGACGAGTAGGTCCTTGTGACATTTACTACAGTGGCCATATAAAGGAGCGCAAGTTTGGTGTAGGATTCGTGGTGGGAGAGACTCCGTCGCCGAGTACTATCATTCACTGCGGTGAATGAACGTCTATACAATCCGCATCAAAGCGAGGTTCTTCAACATATCGCTGATTTGCGCCCACGCCCCGACGGAAGAGAAGGACGATGTGACCGAAGATGCCTTCTATGAGCGCTTGGAGCGCGCTTATGAGAGCTGCCCCCGCCACGATGTCAAAATCGTGCTTGGCGACTTTAACGCCAGGGTGGGCAAAGAAGGTATTTTTGGCACTACGGTCGGTAAATTCAGCCTCCACGACGAAACATCCCCAAATGGGTTGAGGCTGATTGACTTCGCCGGGGCCCGAAATATGGTTATCTGTAGTATCTACTAGATTCCAGCATAAGAAGATTCATCAAGCTACCTGGCTGTCTCCGGATCGAAAAACTACTAAAAAACGCGCGCCACCAAACACAAGGAAGGTTCGACGTCGAGAAGCTGCAATCACAACAGACAGCCGAACGATTTTCTACTCGGCTTGCACTCCTGCTCTCTGAGAGCACTCGTCAACAACTCGGTATAAGGGAACTGTGGGACGGCATTTCAAACTCCTTACGTACAGCTGCAACCGAAACTATTGGTTTTCGGAAAGTGCAAAAGAACAGCTGGTACGACGAGGAGTGCCGTGTCGCAGCGGAGAGAAAACAGGCTGCCTACCTCGCAACGTTACGATCGACCACTACACGTGCGGGATGGGATAGATACCGAGAGTTGAAGAGGGAAGCGAGACGCATTTGTAGACAGAAGAAGAAAGAGGCTGAAATGCGTGAGTACGAAGAGCTTGATAAGCTGGCCGACAGGGGTAATGCTCGAAAATTCTACGAAAAAATGCGGCGGCTTACGGAAGGTTTTAAGACCGGAGCGTATTCCTGTAGAACCCCCAAAGGTGATCTAGTCACAAGTCGTGCGACTTTTTCAACCTGCTTTTGGAGAAAATAGTTCGAGCCGCAGAACTAAATAGAGAAGGTACCATCTTTTATAAGAGTGTACAGCTGTTGGCGTATGCCGATGATATTGATATCATCGGCCTCAACACCCGCGCCGTTAGTTCTGCTTTCTCCAGGCTGGACAAGGAAGCACAGAAAATGGGTCTGGCAGTGAACGAGGGCAAGACGAAATATCTCCTGTCATCAAACAAACAGTCGTCGCATTCGCGACTTGGCTCTCACGTCACTGTTGACAGTCATAACTTTGAAGTCGTAGATAATTTCGTCTATCTTGGAACCAGCGTAAACACCACCAACAATGTCAGCCTAGAAATCCAACGCAGGATAACTCTTGCCAACAGGTGCTACTTCGGACTGAGTAGGCAATTGAGAAGCAAAGTCCTCTCTCGACAAACAAAAACCAAACTATATAAGTCACTCATAATTCCCGTCCTGCTGTATGGTGCAGAGTCTTGGACGATGTCAACAACGTATGAGTCGACGTTGCGAGTTTTCGAGAGAAAAGTTCTGCGAAAGATTTATGGTCCTTTGCGCGTTAGCCACGGCGAATACTGCATTCGATGGAACGATGAGCTGTACGAGATATACGACGACATCGACATAGTTCAGCGAATTAAAGGACAGCGGCTACGCTGGCTAGGTCATGTTGTCCGGATGGACGAAAACACTCCAGCTCTGAAAATATTCGACGCAGTACCCGCCGGGGGAAGCAGAGGAAGAGGAAGACCTCCACTCCGTTGGAAGGACCAAGTGGAGAAGGACCTGGCTTCGCTTGGAATATCCAATTGGCGCCACGTAGCGAAAAGAAGAAACGACTGGCGCGCTGTTGTTAACTCGGCTATAATCGCTTAAGCGGTTTCTACGCCAATTAAGAAGAAGAAGAACTGGGCAAAATCGGACATTTTGTGATACTACATATAAGAATTTAACTAAGAAAACGTCTTGTCCGGCTTAAAATATATTCTAGTGTAAAAAAGTATAAATCGGGTTAAAGCGTAATCCCGTATACTTAATGCAAGAAATTTCAAAGTTTCGATTTATTCTATAACAACTATATCAGTAAATATATTCAATATAACATGTTTTGATGCCACAAATGGATAAGATCATCAGTATTAGCCGTGGCTCTCATATAAATATATATGAATTTAAACTACTGGTTTGCTTATGCCACTGGTTTGCTTATGCCACAATATAAGGTTGTCAAATACTTATCTCCCTTCCGCTTTTTTTCTCTTTATTCGAAGCTTTATGAAAAGTGTCACAGTAATCGGATTTAGTTAAAATATGCGAAGTTTCGTTCGATAATATGTTTCCATCTTGACGTCAACTTCAAAATATCCCTTCGTAGAAGCCCCCTCCTTATTTGCGAAGAACTCGGACACCCACTTTTCACAAGAATCTTCTGAGCTCAACTTTTTATCACCAAGGGCGTTAGCCATGGACAGGAACAAAGGTATTCACTTATCGCTATGTTTGAACTATATGGTGGATGCGATAAAACCTCCCATTCGAGCTCCCGGAGCTTCTGACGAGTCATCAACGAAGTCTGTGGTCTGGCGTTGTTCTGATGGAACACTACATCCTTTCTGTTGGCCAATTCCGGACGCTTCTGGTCGATCGCTTGCTTCAAGCGGTCCAGTTGTTTCTAGTAGATTGTAGAATTAAGCGTCTGGCCATATGGCCGGGTGTAGCTCATAGTGGATGATTCCCTTTCAATCCTACTAAACACACAGAAAAACCTTCCTGGTCGTCAATCCCGGCTTGGCCACTGTTTGAGAAAATTCGACCAGGACCATTTTCGCTTGATATTGTCATATGTGATCTATTTTTCATTGCCAGTACCATACGCTTCAAAAATGGGTCGAATTCGTTCCGTTTCAGCAGCATATCGCAGGCGTTGACTCGGTCCAGAAGGGTTTTTTGCGTCAAATCATGCGGCACCCAAACATCAAGCTTTTTTGTGTAATTAGCCTTCTGCAGATGACTTAAAATGGTTTGGTAACTAACTGCCATCTTCCGGGCGATGTCACGAGATGCCACATGTCGGTATAACTCGATGTTTGCCATGATTTGATCGGTATTCGTCGCCACAGGTATTCCGCTGGCCTGCTTATCCGTGGTGTCGTTTTCACTCACTCTAAATTGTCGTGACCATACCTCCGTAGTTCGAAGTGATAGAGTAACATCCCCCAAAACACCATTAATCTCAAGGAACGTTTCTATAACGGATTTGCCTTTAACGACGGAAAACTTTAAAATATCGCAAATTACGGCGTTAGTGAACTCCATGTTTACACGTCTGTAACTGTTAAACGCAATATCCAAACTAATCATGCAAAGCGCTATTTTGAAAATTGTGTCAAGACCTTTCAAAGACGTATAGTATTGCCAGATACGAGCTCTGTAGCGCTTTATGCATAGCCGCGAAATTCAAAAGACAAAAAGTCGGAGATATTTGACAACCTAATAATACAGTATAATGCCGAAAATGTCGGTCGGTCCTCGAATTGTCAAAGCTCCCATATATTATATATAGTGATACTTGTTATACTACCAGACTTTATACCAGATATATAGGTTAGTGTGTGAAATATTTTCCTGCAATTGCGTGGAAACATGTTTTCTTAATCCTAGACTACAACCGATTGAAAGGAAATTACATACTCAAGTCACTAATATACTGAAATCACCTCACTGGGTTAGATATCGACCTAACCTTCATTTCTGTTTTTAAATTGCTCCATGGAAAGATAACAACATTAAGCTACTTTTATTTCTTAATTTGATAAATAATTTTTCAAGAAATTTGTAATATGAATCACAGTTCGCGCAATAAATCATCAGAGAAATTTACAACGAAATATACATATTGCTTTTGCAAGCTACCAATTTAGTCCAACTAATGTATGTTTCATAGAGGAAGACACACAGAAGGATATTAATGCATTATCTAAATAAGCAAATATACTATGTATGGAACTGTTAACTTTGAAAAGGTTGCCAACATTTGCGTTATAATGATGTGTTGAATTTATTTTGGGGCTTATTTGCTAGCACTAATTTTTAGTTAACACAGGATAAGTACTTAAATATATGTTGCCTTCAAGTGAGGTGTTAAAAAGCATTTAAGCGGGTTCTTGAATAAAATAACAGCTAGTAGAAAGGATAACCAGCATCAGCATTTTGAAAGAGTGAAATAATAAATTAGACATTTTTGAGTATGTGTGTGTAAAATACCAATCTACACAACGAAGCATCCATTTGAGTCCACTGTCACAGCCAGCATAAGCGATTTGATCATTATTAAATCTTCTCACTTCTAAATTTGAATGTCCTTAAAACATTATAAAAAACAGCTAGCTTCCTCACGATTTATTATTCACAACTCAATGAATGACATAGTTGTTATCAAGCAAAATACAAAAAATATCTATACCAATCTACTGTACTTGTATACAACATCTTCTAAATAAAAACTCGTTTTGCGTACACACATTTTCTGAACCCTGGCAAAATCATGCGAAAGTTAAAGAGGTTATAAACTGTTGGCCGTTGCGTATGAGCAACGTTTTGTGATCGCGCAGCATTTGGTGAATGAAGAGGAATTTCATAAACTGCGCCAAAAGTGGTCATACGCTCTGTTTTTTTGTTTATGTTTATTTGCAATTTCTGAAATTCGATTTCTTTCTGATTTATTCCGATTCATATGAGTTTCATAAAGTCTGTGACGAAAAATTATATTAATTTTTTTTTAGCAAGTTAACAATTCGGTAAGTTTTTTTGATCTTCTTAAAGTGTATTGTCGTGCGGTATTAATAAATAATTACTAATAAGAAAAGTGAATGCTCATTATAAGAAACACTTTGAAGCAGCCTTTCTAAAGAAGCATCCAAAAGATTTCTAATAGACTGCAAATTATTTAAATACGAAATGTGCATTTTCGACAATTCTGGAGAAACTGGAAACATACACTACAATCCAGGAAAGTTAGAGAAATCTTGTGACGTATAAAAATGAGGACAAAACTACTGCCTTTTGCTTTTGAGAAGAAACCACCATTCAGTCTAAGAGAAGCTAAAGAAAAGCTTTATTTTAACAAGTAGGAAATCAAAACTATGATTTGGGCAATCTTATATCTACAGATGAGTTAATTTATTTTTCCACGCCTCAAGACATGTTTGGCTAGGAAGAGGACAAAAAGGTATGAAGATTTGTATATATATTAATTGAAGTATCGAATTTCTTTACACAAAAATTTCTGGAATGCTCTTGACTGACTGAGTAAGCTTATGTCAATATTTTAAAAACGGTTGATTCTCAAATTGCTTGGTTATAATATAAATGGGACCACCATGGCACTATTACAAATTGTTTAAGTGTATGTATACCCACTAGGTGTCCTTTTCACTGATCCACTCACCTCCACTTTATCAAC
>NC_052503.1:46593756-46630914 GCF_016617805.1 Bactrocera tryoni
ATTTAACGTAGGTGGGTCAAATAAATTGCACCTGTTAGTAAATTTAAAGCGCTTTTAGGAGAGCTCTCATCCTATCCTCTATTCCTACCAGAGGCGTGGTAATAGTGTTCTCAAACAAGTGTAGGTTTTTGAGAAAAATCACATTTTTGTTCGAACTTTGTAAACGCTCTAGCGGCTAACGTATTTGACGTAGGTGGGTCAAATAAATTGCACCTGTTAGTAAATTTAAAGCGCTTTTAGGAAAGCTCTCAACCTATCCTCTATCCCTACCAGGGGCGTGGTAATAGTGTTCACAAACAAGTGTAGTTTTTTGAGAAAAATCACATTTTTGTTTGAACTTTGTAAACGCTCTAGCGGCTAACGTATTTGACGTAGGTGGGTCAAATAAATTGCACCTGTTAGTAAATTTAAAGGGCTTTTAGGAAAGCTCTCAGCCTATTCTCTATCCCTACCAGGGGCGTGGCAATATTGTTCACAATCATATGTAGTTTTTTGAGAAAAATCACATTTTGGTTTCACCCTTGTAAACGCACTAGCGGCCAAAGTATTTAACGTAGGTGGGTCTGAAAAATTGCGCCGATTAGTAAATTTAAAGGGCTTTTAGGAAAGCTTTCAGCCTATTCTCTATCCCTACCACGGGCATGGTAATATTGTTCACAATCATATGTAGTTTTTTGAGAAAAATCACATTTTTGTTTGAACCTTATAAACGCTCTAGCGGCTAAAGTATTTGACGTAGGTTGGTCAAATTAATTACTCCTGTTAGTAAATTTAAAGGGCTTTTAGGAAAGCTCTCAACCTATCCTCTATCTCTACCAGGGGCATGGTAATAGTGTTCACAATCAAATGTAGTTTTTTGAGAAAAATCACATTTTTGTTTGAACTTTGTATACGCTCTAGCGGCTAACGTATTTGACGTAGGTGGGTCAAATAAATTGCACCAGTTAGTAAATTTAAAGGGCTTTTAGGAAAGCTCTCAACCTATCCTCTATCCCTACCAGGGGCATGGTAATAGTGTTCACAATCACATGTAGTTTTTTGAGAAAAATCACATTTTTGTTTGAACTTTGTATACGCTCTAGCGGCTAACGTATTTCACGTAGGTGGGTCAAATAAACTGCGCCAATTAGTAAATTTAAAGGGCTTTTAGGAAAGCTCTCAACCTGTCCTCTACCCCTACCAGGGGCGTGGCAATATTGTTCACAATCATATGTAGTTTTTTGAGAAAAATCACATTTTGGTTTCACCCTTGTAAACGCACTAGCAACCAAAGTGTTTAACGCAGGTGGGTAAAAAAAATTGCGCTGGTTAGTAAATTTAAAGGACTTTTAGGAAAGCGCTCAGCCAATTCTCTATCCCTTCTAGGGGCGTGGCGATATTGTTCACAATCATATGCAGTTTTTTGAGAAAAATCACATTTTGGTTTCACCTTTGTAAACGCACTAGCGGCCAAAGAATTTAACGTAGGTGGGTCAAATAAATTGCGCCGATTAGTAAATTTAAAGGGCTTTTAAGAAAGCGCTCAGCCTATTCTCTATCCCTACCAGGCGCGTGCCAATATTGTTCACAATCATATGTAGTTTTTTGAGAAAAATCACATTTTGGTTTCACCCTTGTAAACGCACTAGCGGCCAAAGTATTTAACGTAGGTGGGTCAAAAAAATTGCGCTGGTTAGTAAATTTAAAGGGCTTTTAAGAAAGCGCTCAGCCTATTCTCTATCCCTACCAGGCGCGTGGCAATATTGTTCACAATCATGTGTAATTTTTTGAGAAAAATCACATTTTGGTTTCACCCTTGTAAACGCACTAGCGGCCAAAGTATTTAACGTAGGTGGGTCAAAAAAATTGCGCTGGTTAGTAAATTTAAAGGGCTTTTAGGAAAGCGCTCAGCCTATTCTCTATCCCTACCAGGGGCGTGGCAATATTGTTCACAATCATATGTAGTTTTTTGAGAAAAATCACATTTTTGTTTCACCCTTGTAAACGCACTAGCGGCCAAAGTATTTAACGTAGGTGGGTCAAATAAATTGCGCCGATTAGTAAATTTAAAGGGCTTTTAGGAAAGCTCTCAACCTGTCCTCTATCCCTACCAGGGGCGTAACAATATTGTTCACAAAGAAATGCAGTTTTTTGAGAAAAATCACATTTTTGTTTGAACTTTGTAAACGCACTAGCGGCCAAAGTATTTAACGTAGGTGGGTCAAATAAATTGCGCCGATTAGTAAATTTAAAGGGCTTTTAGGAAAGCTCTCAACCTGTCCTCTATCCCTACCAGGGGCGTAACAATATTGTTCTCAAAGAAATGTAGTTTTTTGAGAAAAATCACATTTTTGTTTGAACTTTGTAAACGCTCTAGCGGCTAACGTATTTGACGTAGGTGGGTCAAATAAATTGCACCGGTTATTAAATTTAAAGGGCTTTTAGGAAAGCGCTCAGCCAATTCTCTATTCCTACCAGGGGCGTGGCAATATTGTTCACAATCATATGTAGTTTTTTGAGAAAAATCACATTTTGGTTTCACCCTTGTAAACGCACTAGCGGCCAAAGTATTTAACGTAGGTGGGTCAAATAAATTGCGCCGATAAGTAAATTTAAAGGGCTTTTAGGAAAGCGCTCAGCCTATTCTCTATCCCTACCAGGGGCGTGGCAATATTGTTCACAATCATATGTAGTTTTTTGAGAAAAATCACATTTTGGTTTCACCCTTGTAAACGCACTAGCGGCCAAAGTATTTAACGTAGGTGGGTCAAATAAATTGCGCCGATTAGTAAATTTAAAGGGCTTTTAGGAAAGCGCTCAGCCTATTCTCTATCCCTACCAGGGGCGTGGCAATATTGTTCACAATCATATGTAGTTTTTTGAGAAAAATCACATTTTGGTTTCACCCTTGTAAACGCACTAGCGGCCAAAGTGTTTAACGTAGGTGGGTCAAAGAAATTGCGCTGGTTAGTAAATTTAAAGGACTTTTAGGAAAGCGCTCAGCCTATTCTCTGCCCCTACCAGGGGCGTGGCAATATTGTTCACAATCATATGTAGTTTTTTGAGAAAAATCACATTTTTGTTTGAACTTTGTAAACGCTCTAGCGGCTAACGTATTTGATGTAGGTGGGTCAAATAAATTGCACCGGTTAGTAAATTTAAAGGGCTTTTAGGAAAGCGCTCAGCCTATTCTCTATCCCTACCAGGGGCGTGGCAATATTGTTCACAATCATATGTAGTTTTTTGAGAAAAATCACATTTTGGTTTCACCCTTGTAAACGCACTAGCGGCCAAAGTATTTAACGTAGGTGGGTCAAATAAATTGCGCCGATCAGTAAATTTTAAGTGCTTTTAGTAAAGCTCTCAAACTGTCCGCTACCCCTACCAGGGGCGTAACAATATTGTTCACAAAGAAATGGGGCAATATTGTTCACAATCATATGTTGTTTTTTGAGAAAAATCACATTTTTGTTTGAACTTTGTAAACGCTCTAGCGGCTAACGTATTTGACGTAGGTGGGTCAAATAAATTGCACCTGTTAGTAAATTTAAAGGGCTTTTAGCAAAGCTCTCAACCTATCCTCTATCCCTACCAGGGGCGTGGCAATATTGTTCACAATCATATGTAGTTTTTTGAGAAAAATCACATTTTGGTTTCACCCTTGTAAACGCACTAGCGGCCAAAGTATTTAACGTAGGTGGGTCAAATAAATTGCACCGGTTATTAAATTTAAAGGGCTTTTAGGAAAGCGCTCAGCCTATTCTCTATCCCTACCAGGGGCGTGGCAATATTGTTCACAATCATATGTAGTTTTTTGAGAAAAATCACATTTTGGTTTCACCCTTGTAAACGCACTAGCGGCTAAAGTATTTAACGTAGGTGGGTCAAAAAAAATGCGCTGGTTAGTAAATTTAAAGGACTTTTAGGAAAGCGCTCAGCCTATTCTCTATCCCTACCAGGGGCGTGGCAATATTGTTCACAATCATATGTAGTTTTTTGAGAAAAATCACATTTTGGTTTCACCCTTGTAAACGCACTAGCGGCCAAAGAATTTAACGTAGGTGGGTCAAATAAATTGCGCCGATTAGTAAATTTAAAGGGCTTTTAGGAAAGCGCTCAGCCTATTCTCTATCCCTACCAGGCGCGTGGCAATATTGTTCACAATCATATGTAGTTTTTTGAGAAAAATCACATTTTGGTTTCACCCTTGTAAACGCACTAGCGGCCAAAGAATTTAACGTAGGTGGGTCAAATAAATTGCGCCGATTAGTAAATTTTAAGTGCTTTTAGGAAAGCTCTCAACCTGTCCTCTATCCCTACCAGGGGCGTAACAATATTGTTCAAAAGAAATGCAGTTTTTTGAGAAAAATCACATTTTTGTTTGAACTTTGTAAACGCTCTAGCGGCTAACGTATTTGACGTAGGTGGGTCAAATGAATTGCACCTGTTAGTAAATTTAAAGGGCTTTTAGGAAAGCTCTCAACCTATCCTCTATCCCTACCAGGGGCGTGGCAATATTGTTCACAATAAATGTAGTTTCTTGAGAAAAATCACTTTTTTTTACTTTTTAAACGCTCTAGCGGCTAAAGTATTTTACCTAGGTGGGTCAAATATATTGCATTAGTTAGTAAATTTAAAGGGCTTTTCGGAAAGCTCTCAACCTGTCCTCTATCCCTACCAGGGGCGTGGTAATAGTGTTCACAAACAAGTGCAGTTTTTTGAGAAAAATCACATTTTGGTTTCACCGTTGTAAACGCACTAGCGGCCAAAGTATCTAACGTAGGTGGGTCAAATACATTGCGCCAATTAGTAAATTTTAAGCGCTTTTGGGAAAGCTCTCAACCTGTCCTCTATCCCTACCAGGGGCGTAACAATATTGTTCACAAAGAAATGTAGTTTTTTGAGAGAAATCACATTTTGTTTCACCCTTGTAAACGCTCTAGCGGCTAAAGTATTTTGCGTAGGTGGGTCAGAAAAATTGCACCGGTTATTAAATTTAAAGGGCTTTTAGGAAAGCGCTCAGCCTATTCTCTATCCCTACCAGGCGCGTGGCAATATTGTTCACAATCATATGTAGTTTTTTGAGAAAAATCACATTTTGGTTTCACCTTTGTAAACGCACTAGCGGCCAAAGTATCTAACGTAGGTGGGTCAAATACATTGCGCCAATTAGTAAATTTAAAGTGCTTTTAGGGAAGCCCACAGCCTATTCTCTATCCCTATCAGGCGCGTGGCAATATTGTTCACAATCATATGTAATTTTTTGAGAAAAATCACATTTTGGTTTCACCTTTGTAAACGTTCTAGCGGCTAAAGTATTTAACGTAGGTGGGTCAAAAAAAATGCGCTGGTTAGTAAATTTAAAGGACTTTTAGGAAAGCGCTCAGCCTATTCTCTATCCCTACCAGGCGCGTGGCAATATTGTTCACAATCATATGTAGTTTTTTGAGAAAAATCACATTTTGGTTTCACCCTTGTAAACGCACTAGCGGCCAAAGTATTTAACGTAGGTGGGTCAAAAAAATTGCGCTGGTTAGTAAATTTAAAGGACTTTTAGGAAAGCGCTCAGCCTATTCTCTACCCCTACCAGGGGCGTGGCAATATTTTTCACAATCATATGTAGTTTTTTGAGAAAAATCACATTTTGGTTTCACCGTTGTAAACGCACTAGCGGCCAAAAAATTTAACGTAGGTGTTAGTAAATTTAAAGGGCTTTTAGGAAAGCTCTCAACATGTCCTCTATCCCTACCAGGGGCATGGTAAAAGTGTTCACAATCAAATGTAGTTTTTTGAGAAAAATCACATTTTGGTTTCATCCTTGTAAACGCACTAGCGGCCAAAGAATTTAACGTAGGTGTGTCAAATAAATTGCGCTGGTTAGAAAATTTAAAGAACTTTTAGCAAAGCGCTCAGCCTATTCTCTATTCCTACCAGGGGCGTGGCAATATTGTTCACAATCATACGTAGTTTTTTGAGAAAAATCACATTTTGGTTTCACCCTTGTAAACGCACTAGCGGCCAAAGTATTTAACGTAGGTGGGTCAAAAAAATTGCGCTGGTTAGTAAATTTAAAGGACTTTTAGGAAAGCGCTCAGCCTATTCTCTATCCCTACCAGGGGCGTGGCAATATTGTTCACAATCATATGTAGTTTTTTGAGAAAAATCACATTTTTGTTTGAACATTGTAAACGCTCTAGCGGCTAACGTATTTGACGTAGGTGGGTCAAATAAATTGCACCTGTTATTAAATTTAAAGGACTTTTAGGAAAGCTCTCAACCTGTCCTCTATCCCTACCAGGGGCGTAACAATATTGTTCACAAAGAAATGCAGTTTTTTGAGAAAAATCACATTTTTGTTTGAACTTTGTAAACGCACTAGCGGCCAAAGTATTTAACGTAGGTGGTTCAAATACATTGCGCCGATTAGTAAATTTAAAGGGCTTTTAGGAAAGCTCTCAACCTGTCCTCTATCCCTACCAGGGGCGTAACAATATTGTTCACAATCATATGTAGTTTTTTGAGAAAAATCACATTTTTGTTTGAACTTTGTAAACGCTCTAGCGGCTAACGTATTTGATGTAGGTGGGTCAAATAAATTGCACCGGTTATTAAATTTAAAGGGCTTTTAGGAAAGCGCTCAGCCTATTCTCTATCCCTACCAGGGGCGTGGCAATATTGTTCACAATCATATGTAGTTTTTTGAGAAAAATCACATTTTGGTTTCACCATTGTAAACGCACTAGCGGCCAAAGTATTTAACGTAGGTGGGTCAAATAAATTGCGCCAATTAGTAAATTTAAAGGGCTTTTAGGAAAGCTCTCAACCTGTCCTCTACCCCTACCAGGGGCGTAACAATATTGTTCACAATCATATGTAGTTTTTTGAGAAAAATCACATTTTGGTTTCACCCTTGTAAACGCACTAGCGGCCAAAGTATTTAACGTAGGTGGTTCAAATACATTGCGCCAATTAGTAAACTTAAAGGGCTTTTCGGAAAGCTCTCAACCTATCCTCTATCTCTACCAGGGGCATGGTAATATTGTTCACAATCAAATGTAATTTTTTGAGAAAAATCACATTTTGGTTTCACCTTTGTAAACGTTCTAGCGACTAAAGTATTTAACGTAGGTGGGTCAAAAAAAATGCGCTGGTTAGTAAATTTAAAGGACTTTTAGGAAAGCTCACAGCCTATTCTCTATCCCTACCAGGCGCGTGGCAATATTGTTCACAATCATATGTAGTTTTTTGAGAAAAATCACATTTTGGTTTCACCCTTGTAAACGCACTAGCGGCCAAAGTATTTAACGTAGGTGGGTCAAATAAATTGCGCCGATTAGTAAATTTAAAGGGCTTTTAGGAAAGCTCTCAACCTGTCCTCTACCCCTACCAGGGGCGTAACAATATTGTTCACAAAGAAATGCAGTTTTTTGAGAAAAATCACATTTTTGTTTGAACTTTGTAAACGCACTAGCGGCCAAAGTATTTAACGTAGGTGGTTCAAATACATTGCGCCGATTAGTAAATTTAAAGTGCTTTTAGGGAAGCTCACAGCCTATTCTCTATCCCTACCAGGGGCGTGGCAATATTGTTCACAATCATATGTAGTTTTTTGAGAAAAATCACATTTTGGTTTCACCTTTGTAAACGCACTAGCGGCCAAAGTATTTAACGTAGGTGGGTCAAAAAAAATGCGCTGGTTAGTAAATTTAAAGGACTTTTAGGAAAGCGCTCAGCCTATTCTCTATCCCTACCAGGGGCGTGGCAATATTGTTCACAATCATATGTAGTTTTTTGAGAAAAATCACATTTTGGTTTCACCCTTGTAAACGCACTAGCGGCCAAAGTGTTTAACGCAGGTGGGTAAAAAAAATTGCGCTGGTTAGTAAATTTAAAGGACTTTTAGGAAAGCGCTCAGCCTATTCTCTACCCCTACCAGGGGCGTGGCAATATTGTTCACAATCATATGTAGTTTTTTGAGAAAAATCACATTTTGGTTTCACCCTTGTAAACGCACTAGCGGCCAAAGTATTTAACGTAGGTGGGTCAAATAAATTGCGCCGATTAGTAAATTTAAAGGGCTTTTAGGAAAGCTCTCAACCTGTCCTCTATCCCTACCAGGGGCGTGGCAATATTGTTCACAATCATATGTAGTTTTTTGAGAAAAATCACATTTTGGTTTCACCCTTGTAAACGCACTAGCGGCCAAAGTATTTAACGTAGGTGGGTCAAAAAAATTGCGCTGGTTAGTAAATTTAAAGGACTTTTAGGAAAGCGCTCAGCCAATTCTCTATTCCTACCAGGGGCGTGGCAATATTGTTCACAATCATATGTAGTTTTTTGAGAAAAATCACATTTTGGTTTCACCCTTGTAAACGCACTAGCGGCCAAAGTATTTAACGTAGGTGGGTCAAATAAATTGCACCTGTTATTAAATTTAAAGGACTTTTAGGAAAGCTCTCAACCTGTCCTCTACCCCTACCAGGGGCGAAACAATATTGTTCACAAAGAAATGCAGTTTTTTGAGAAAAATCACATTTTTGTTTGAACTTTGTAAACGCTCTAGCGGCTAACCTATTTGATGTAGGTGGGTCAAATAAATTGCACCGGTTATTAAATTTAAAGGGCTTTTAGGAAAGCGCTCAGCCAATTCTCTATTCCTACCAGGGGCGTGGCAATATTGTTCACAATCATATGTAGTTTTTTGAGAAAAATCACATTTTGGTTTCACCCTTGTAAACACACTAGCGGTCAAAGTGTTTAACGTAGGTGGGTCAAAAAAATTGCGCTGGTTAGTAAATTTAAAGGACTTTTAGGAAGGCGCTCAGCCTATTCTCTACCCCTACCAGGGCGCTATGGGGAATTTGCCCGATTTCATGGTATTTAGTCATTTTATCAAAGTTTAAATATTTGGGTTTTTTTATGTAAACATATTAAAAACACATGGCTCCATATGACTCCATACCAAAAATGTTAATTAACAGTGCACTGTTAAGGCTATACACTGTTAAAGTCAGCTGTTGCAGCCCAAAAGCACGTGGTTGAGAAGAGGCAGTTTTTGGTTAGCTACTTTGAAAGTGCGATACTTAAAAGTTAAACAAGTTATTAATTCAATTTATGATGGAAAACAATCATACTGGTTTGTATTATATGTTGTGCGTACTAATATTTTGATATGTGCCTGTCTTACTAATATTTAGCCAATTTTAAAACAGGTCTGAAAGGTAATTTTTTGGAAAAAAAAAATTAACTTTACGTAGACTTACAAAAAATACATATCGTTGTAACAGTGTAAGTCCAGTATATGTCGTAGAGCCATTAATTATGAATAAAAGGCAATTTGTCTCAATGTGCACAAATGCGCACAATCTGCGTAATTTCGTTTTTTGTCAGGTATCTTCGAGTTTTCGAACGCGGAGCTTTTTGAAGTATGGCGTAAGAAGACGGAGAACTCAAACCAAGAAAGATCAATTCTTCATTTTCTTTCGAGCAAAATAAGTAGAAACATTGATATTGTAAAACACAACAACTATTTGAAAAAGAATAGCAGTTTATTTTGCCTAAATATAAATGGTAAATGGAAGATATGCAAGAGAAACAAAAAATATTTTGAGAAGAGTATGCAAATTGGCTGCAAAATGCAACAAAACTTTGTTTCTCTGAATCGAATCAAATCGAGAAACGTCAAATTGGACGCCCGACACCGTAATGCCTCTTCGATTAATTGATGCTTCTGGACTTGTTTTATGGAATAACCGTACTCCAAAGTCGATAAGATTTTGCCGCCCTCTCAAATTGGAGTTTTTGAAAGAAACAAGAGAAGCTATATCAAAAGAGGACCTGAACATCAAAGAAGAAATTAAGAAACTTTTACCATGCAAAATAATGTTCAATGACAGGCAGTGCATTTACATAAAATTTTAACTTCATTTGACTGTCATAGATGGAAAAGTGCTCAATGCACTGACAAATACAACGTCTCCTCAAGCATGCCCAATATGTTATGCAACACCTAAGGACTTCCTTGCCAACAAAAATTTTAAGTGCCTCGAGTTTGTTCCACTTCTAGATAATTTAAAACACGGGTTAAGTCCGCTTCATAGCTGGATAAGATGTTTTGAATTTGGTTATAAGTTAACTGTTCAGAAATGGCGAGTGACAACATCTGTGGACAAAAAAACGATTGCAGATCGGAAAAAGGAAATTCAGCGTATGTTTTGGGAGAGGCTATGCTTAAGGGTCGATAAGCCAAAACAAAATGGATCTGGCAATACAAACAATGGAAACACGGCACGGCGAACATTTACCAATTTTGAAACATTTGCAGAAGTTACCGGAGTTGATAAAGAAATAATTCGGAACTTAAGAGTTATATTAATTTGCTTGTCTTGTCAACTGCCGATTGATTTGGAGAAATTTGAACAATTTTGTTTTAAAACTGGGGAACAAATTGTGGATTGTTATCCATGGTTGCCAATGACGGCAACTGTTCACAAAACAATTGTCCATTCAAAGCAAATTATGGAAAATACAATACTTCCCGTTGGATATTTCGGAGAAAAAGCGTCGGAAGCACGCAACAAAATTTATAAAGCAGATAGACTGCATCACGCACGGAAGCATAGTCATGTTAATAATTTCATGGATGTTTTCAACAGAGCCTTAGATACTTCTGATCCTGTCATTTCTTCAACAAACCTTATGAAGCGAATTCGGAAGCATAAAAGTATGGAACTTCCTTCAGAAGTTTTAAGCCTTTTATTGTGCAATTTTGAAAGCCAGGATCAAATTGATGAAATTGGAGATGAAATTGACGATTTTTATTTTATGTCCGACGAAGACCTTGAGAATGAAAATATTTTATAAACTTATTATTGTATTATTTGGTTGTCACTTTATTAACTTTTTTATATGAAATAAAAAAAATTGTTTCTCGTCCTGGGAGGGCGGAACCACGCCCATTTATACAACAGCTATTTCCAACAGAGTCCATATCAATAATAAAAAAAACCGTTTTGAAAAATCTTATTTATTTAAAAAGTTTTTGATTAATTTATCCAAATGGGAGCGCGGTCATCACGCGCGGGTCGCGTGATATCAACTTAATTGAAAATGTTAAATTTATTATATTATGGAGGGATATGAGGTTTAGACCAACGTGTAGATTAAGTCAATTCTAATTCACATTATTTCAAAGAAAATTTGTTCAACCTGAAGGGGTTAGGGTCGGGTGGAAAGACGGAAACCATTATATGGAGTCTCTTGAAGGCAAAGAAATGAACTCAGCCGCCATTGTAATAATTTAGAATACTATACAAGTATTTTCAATTAATTTGTTAAATATGTGTTTAACTTATATTCGCAGGCATATAGGATTTGTTTTGAGCAAATTTGATTTTTTATCTTAAATGGGTTGGAAGATATATACATTAATCTTATTAGGGTGTGAACCCTCACTTGTTTCGTAATTTACGGCTTAGTTATAGATTAATGGCGTTTTGGGGTGTGGCAGTAGTCAGATTACAACCATCTACGAACTCATCCCAACTTTTTTGCCAAGAAACATATGTACCAAGTTTCATTAAGCTATTGCATCGATGCAATTCGATATATCGTATAAATATAGTACATCAATATTTTCGATGCATCGAATAAAATTACCGACAGATTCATTTAAAAAATACAATAAGGAAACTATACAATAAAGTATTTTGTTTATTTACATACTACAGGGCCCTTCCACGCTTCACTGTGGTTAATACATACTTAGATAACACTACTACGATCTATATGATTTCTATTAGGGTTGTCAAAAAAGTCTCGCGGTATTTTTATTGAATTTTTTTTTTATTGAAATTGAAATGATTGACTCATGCCCAGCTCTTGACCGATGCTACGGCTGTTACTATGCTGGTCTCTTTCGACCAATTCAGCGATTTTATCGCAATTTTCGACGACAGGCCTTCCGGAGCGTGGCGCATCTTCGACCACCTCTACACCAGAACGAAAACGTTGAAACCATCGTTGTGCGGTGGAAATGGAAACTGTATCGGGTCCATAAACTGCACAAATTTTATTGTCGGCTTGAGAAGCATTTTTGCCTTTATCGTAGTAGTACTGTAAAATATGCCGTTTTTTCTCTTTATTTTGCTCCATGTTTGCGACGCTATAACTCACGAACGACTTAAAAGAAACGACAATCAATCAAACTCGTGTTAGCGCGTGAAATGAGCTTTCCAAAAAGGTATAGCATGACCGGATGCGACGAACTAGAACTACGCGCTTTCAGCGCCAACTAGCGAAAATACCGCAAGACTTTTTTGACAACCAATATTTTTCCGGAGGCAATGTAAAAATGCACTTATGCGTATTTTTAATCAATTAGGAAAACCCAGAATTCTAAAAGCAGGTAGAGACGGCGCATTCGCTAGTTTAGCTCTCAAACGATGGCTCGAATGCGAAGACATAGAACTACAACTATGCAGATATAGAAAGACTCCATAAAATAATAAATGAAAAAAATCCGTATTATTAAAAACTCAAACGACAATGAAGCTAAATGAAGTAAGATGGAAACAATACTCGATATTTACAATCAGAAAACAAAACACGTCAATACCGGACAAACTCCTGCTCACATATTTCTTTATGCCGAACCAATCTTAGATACACAAAAAAACAAAGAAACTAAAATTAAAGAGATAAATAAAAACAGTAGGGAATACGAAATCGACACCAGATATAAAGAAGGACCATTACAAAAAGGCAAATTAGAAAACTCATTTAAATATCGAACAAACTGACGAAGATCATTACAAAATTACTAACAGAAATAGAGAAACACATTATTACAAGACCCAATTCAAAAAACAAAAAAAAAATTAATAATATTCCCATCCCAAAGGCTTCTGGTTCATCATAATACTTATCCTTATCTAAATAAAATCATGCCAAGCCCAACAGGTCTAAATCAACAACATCGATACTGATCATGGATACCTCTTATTCACTGATAAACCAATACAATCAGAATATGAACATCATTGCCTCCGCATCAACCTTACTGATATTGAAAATCTAAGCCACTATTTCAATGCTAAAGCAGATCTTCTTCTTCTTTATTGGCGTAGACACCGCTTACGCGATTATAGCCGAGTTAACAAAAGCGCGCCAGTCGTTTCTTCTTTTCGCTACGTGGCGCCATTTGGATATTACAAGCCAAGCCAGGTCTTCTTCACTTGGTCCTTCCAACGGAGCGAGGTCTTCCTCTTCCTCTGCTTCCCCCGGCGGGTACTGCGTCGAATACTTTCAGAACTGGAGTGTTTTCGTCCATCCGGACAACTTTTCTTCGCTGAACTATGTCAATGTCGTCGTATATCTCGTACAGCTCATCGTTCCATCGAATGCGATATTCGCTGTGGCCAATGCGCAAAGGACCATAAATCTTTCGCAGAATTTTTCTCTCGAAAACTCGCAACGTCGACTCATCAGTTGTTGATATCGTCCAAGCCTCTGCCCCATATAGCAGGACGGGAATTATGAGCGACTTATAGAGTTTGGCTTTTGTTCGTCGAGAGAGGACTTTACTTTTCAATTGCCTACTCAGTCCGAAGTAGCACCTGTTGGCAAGAGCAATCCTGCGTTGGATTTCCAGGCTGACATTGTTGGTGGTGTTAATGCTGGTTCCTAAATAGACGAAATTATCTACGACTTCAAAGTTATGACTGTCAACAGTGACGTGAGAGCCAAGTCGCGAGTGCGACGACTGTTTGTTTGATGACAGGAGATATTTCGTTTTGCCCTCGTTCACTGCCAGACCCATTTGTTTTGCTTCCTTGTCCAGCCTGGAGAAAGCAGAATTAACGGCGCGGGTGTTTAGGCGGATGACATCATTATCATCGACATACGCCAGCAGCTGTACACTCTTATAGACGATGGTACCTTCTCTATTTAGTTCTGCAGCTCGAACTATTTTCTCCAGAAGCAGGTTGAAGAAGTCGCACGATAGGGAGTCGCCTTGTCTGAAACCTCGTTTGGCATCGAACGGCTCGGAGAGGTCCTTCCTGATCCTGACGGAGCTTTTGGTGTTACTCAACGTCAGTTTACATAGCCGTATTAGTTTTGCGGAGATACCAAATTCAGACATCGCGGCATAGAGGCAGCTCCTTTTCGTGCTGTCGAAAGCAGCTTTGAAATCGACGAAGAGGTGGTGTGTGTCGATTCTTCTTTCAAGGGTCTTTTCCAAGATTTGGCGCATGGTGAATATCTGGTCGGTTGTTGATTTTCCAGATCTGAAGCCACAGTGATAAGGTCCAATCAGTTTGTTGACGGTGGGCTTTAATCTTTCACACAATACGCTCGGTAGAACCTTATATGCGATGTTGAGGAGGCTAATCCCACGGTAATTGGCGCAGATTGTGGGGTCTCCTTTTTTATGGATTGGGCATAGCACGCTTAAATTCCAATCGTATGCTTTCGTCCGACCATATTTTACAAAGAAGCTGATGCATGCCCCTTATCAGTTCTTCCCCGGCCCCGCTTTGTTGTTCTTCAGGCGGGCAATTGCTATTCGAACTTCTTCATGGTCGGGCAATGGAACGTCTGCTCCATCGTCATCGATCGGGGAATCGGGTCCGCCTTCTCCTGGCGTTGTGCGTTCACTGCCATTCAGCAGGCTGGAGAAGTGGTCCTTCCATAATTTAAGTATGCTCTGGGTATCAGTGACTAGATCAACTTTGGGGGTTCTACAAGAGTATGCTCCGGTCTTGAAACCTTCTGTAAGCCGCCGCATTTTTTCGTAGAATTTTCGAGCATTACCCCTGTCGGCCAGCTTATCAAGCTCTTCGTACTCACGCATTTCGGCCTCTTTCTTCTTCTGTCTGCAAATGCGTCTCGCTTCCCTCTTCAAGTCTCGGTATCTATCCCATCCCGCACGTGTTGTGGTCGATCGTAACGTTGCGAGGTAGGCAGCCTGTTTTCTCTCCGCTGCGACACGGCACTCCTCGTCGTACCAGCTGTTCTTTTGCACTTTCCGAAAACCAATGGCTTCGGTTGCAGCTGTACGTAAGGAATTTGAAATGCCGTCCCACAGTTCCCTTATACCGAGTTGTTGACGAGTGTTCTCAGAGAGCAGGAGTGCAAGCCGAGTAGAAAATCGTTCGGCTGTCTGGTGTGATTGCAACTTCTCGACGTCGAACCTTCCTTGTGTTTTTTGGTGTGCGTTTTTGCTGCACAGAGGCGGGTGCGAATCTTGGCTGTAACAAGATAGTGGTCCGAGTCGATGTTAGGACCTCGGAGCGCACGCACGTCTAAAACACTGGAGACGTGTTTGCCGTCTTTCACAACATGATCGATCTGGTTGGTAGTTTTTCGATCCGGAGACAGCCAGGTAGCTTGATGAATTTTTTTATGCTGGAATATAATACTACAGATAACCATATTTCGGGCCCCGGCGAAGTCAATCAGCCTCAACCCATTTGGGGAAGTTTCGTCGTGGAGGCTGAATTTACCGACCGTAGTGCCAAAGATACCTTCTTTGCCCACCTTGGCGTTAAAGCCGCCAAGCATGATTTTGACATCGTGGCGGGGGCAGCTCTCATAAGCGCGCTCCAAGCGCTCATAGAAGGCATCTTTGGTCACCTCGTCCTTCTCTTCCGTCGGGGTGTTGGCGCAAATCAGCGATATGTTGAAGAACCTCGCTTTGATGCGGATTGTGGCTAGACGTTCAATCACCGGAGTGAATGATAGTACTCGGCGACGGAGTCTCTCTGCCACCACTAATCCAACACCAAACTTGCGCTCCTTTATATGGCCACTGTAGTAAATGTCACAAGGACCTACTCTCCTCTGTCCTTGTCCCGTCCATCGCATTTCTTTGACGGCGGTGATGTCAGCCTTTATTTTCGCGAGGACATCAACCAGCTGGGCAGCGGCACCTTCCCAATTAAGGGTCCGGACATTCCAGGTGCGTGCCCTCAAATCGTAGTCCGTACTTCGTTTTCCATGGTCGTCATAAAAAGGGGGGTCTCTCATCCGAGGCTTGTTGCTTCTTTTCATTGGGGGTGTTTTCTTACGTGGCGGTTCCCAAACCCAGCGCACAACCCTATGTAGGGGATGTTTCGCCTTCTCACATTAGCTCGCCTTCGAACCCAGAGGATACTTGGTCAAAGACCGGAAGTAGTGGGCTGCTTGAGCCATGTGTAAAAGAATCGTTTCTGGCCACTCCCAAGTGAATGGCGATCAGAGAACTTTTCTCCCTTGCGTGAACTTCTACACGTGACTCCATCCTCCGATTTTTTCTACAAATGTAAAATTATGGCTTTTACAGTAATGAGTTCGTCTTGTTCTCGTGTATTTGTAACTATTAACAGAAAGCGGAATCAAAAACATAGTTGTTTAGTGGAATGATGGGATATAGTATGTTATGAGAAAACCGTTTACCTAATTGGCCAAATTTCCAGGAGAATAATTGCGCAAAGTTTTCGAGAGTATATCCATAAAAAGAAACATGAACATTCGACATATAGTGCTTTAAGCATATATTAGTCAAGCGACACCATTTAAAACTGCTTACAAACTGAAAATACGTTTCTTTTATCTTCCCCTTAGTGTATTTTTATACTCTTGCAAGATGTGACTCCATGTTATGGTTGTTTGTATCACCTAAAAATATTTACATAGAAAGGAGCAGGATATTGAGACGAGTCGAAATCCAAGCGACTGTCCGTCCATCTATCTGCCTGTGCAAGCGATAACTTGAGTATAAATTGATATATCGCAATGAAATTGTACAAGTGTTCCTTGACAAAAGAGCGAGTACGAGTTCGTAGATGGGCGATATTAAACAGAGGTTTTCGCAAAAATACACAACTATGTATAGTAAGTACTAAATTAAGGTGTACTTGTAGAACTGTAATTTGGCACAGGGCATCGCAGTAGCAGGGATGTCTGTGTTACAAAATTTTTTGAAAAGTAGGCATGGTCCGCCCCCTGATAAGTTGTATGTATGTACATATCTCCTAAGCCATAGAATTAAATTTCGTTCAACGCTAATACTATGAGAAATTTTACCGACAGTGTGAAAATGGATGAAATGAGATTATAACCTCGCCCACTCTCCATATAACGGTACTATCAAAAACTACTAAAAGCACGATAAATATGCAGCTTAATACCCCAGAGACATTTACTTTTACCTCCGAGATAGTTTGAGACATCTTTATAGGATCAAGGGTCAAAGTTGGACTATGGGCGTCGCAACGCCCCTACCCTTAACCTTCCAATGTCAAGGGTGTGAAAAGAGTGAAATCGGATACACGAACACAGTTCTAAATTCCATTTGATTGTCTCACTATCCGCTTTAAAAATCATGAAGCAACTAATACATATACTATGTATGTAGTTGATTTTTGAACGAAAATATCAATCAATGTGTGAGATACTACTGTGATCAAATTGATTTCGTAATTTATACTTCGCGTGTTTTTCGAATCGGTAAATTAGTTTTCTGTGAGTTGGTAGTACTGTTAGTGACATGTATGCTAAATTTCACGTCAAAATTTTCATTAGTATTTGAGATGCTCGTCGTTTTGTAAGGCTCTAAAAGTGAATTCTTCGATTTTTACTATGCCTGAATTTATTCAAAGTGCGTTAATACGAGTACACCATCTCATCATTTCGCCACATTTTCAACTAATATTGTGCCGCAACCACCGCATTCACCTGATTTACCTTCGCGTAATTTCTGGCTATTCACCAAATTCACATGACCACTCCGAGGACACCGTTTTGACTCAATTGAGGATATAAAAGCAGAATCGAAGAATGGCTCTGATGGCCATCGTGAAGGAGGATTTTCCAAGTGCTATGATAATTGGAAAATTCGTTGGCATAAGTGTATTGCAGCGGGAGGGGATTACTTTAAAGGAGATGAAATGGACAAAATTCAACTTTCAATTTGATCACAGTAGTATATAAATTAAATTCATAGAGAATAGTATGTCAGTGTGTCAAAAATAGTAGATGTTGAATTCTATATCACAATTTTTTAATGCAAAGTTTTTCCGGCACCTGAAGGATTTTCGCAGTCTTTGATTCTTGCAAGTTTCAAGAGTATAACATGTTTAGCAAACAACCGAACTTCGCACTTCCTTACTTGTTGTATATATTTTTTTGGTTCCAACTAGTATTTCTGTAAATGCTTTATGAAAGCCATAGGGTTCAAAAGATGCTTAAGTTTTATTACTTTATATGTTAGGCAGATTTGTTCATGAATTCTCGATGTGCATACAAATATTAAAATACTCTATCTTTTAGTTTTATGAACACATAATGTAATGTAAATAGTAATGCAATGATTAATTCCCTTACTTCATAAATGACACTTTGTGTTGTCACAAATCTACAAACTTAATTTCTTTCATAAACTCACGTCTACATACCAAATTTGGGAGTTTTTTAAATATATATATATTTTTTTAATAACTTGTCACTTTATTTAAAAACAATTATTTCCAACTTCCAGCACGATAGGCTGCGTAATATGTACTGAATATGCTCAAGAAGAAAAATTCGTTCAGAAAAAGAGAAACCTTGTAAGTTCTTTTTGCAAATACGTGTTCTAAAATTGTCTAATAGGATGAACTAATTTATACGAATAGACTGTGTTAGTTAATACGATATGCTCAACTACGGTAACAGTAGGACTGATATTTTTCACTAAAAATTGTTTTTAGTCTCTTTTCTACAAAGTGTTAAACTTTTTTATAACGTTTTTATTGGCTTTTCTGTTATGTATATATGATATGTATGCATGCATGAATGTACTATTATACCAAAAAGTGAAAAATAAATTCAGTTTAAAAACTATATATAGCTATTAAGAAATGGGTAAAATTGGTTAACGAACTACATCATCCCCCATACACTATCAATGATTTTAGTTATGATTTTGTTCTAAGTATTTCACAAATGTATTATCAGGTAATTTTAGTTAAATTTAAAAAGTTAATGCAATCTGTCTTACTTTTCATTGATACTGTGTTTCACGTGGCGGGTCCCAAACCCACCGCATAATCCTCCGGAGGGGATGTTTCACCATATGTAAAAGAATCGTTTCCGGCCACTCCCAAGTGAAAGGCGATCAGAGAACTTTGCCACACTTGCGTGAACTTCTACAGATGACTCCATCCTCCGCGCATCCACGGGCTTTTGCGCGTTGGCCACGACGAATATCGCATTCGATGGTATGATGAGTTATGAGATATACGACGACATTGACATAGTTCAACGAATTAAAAGACAGCGGAAAGCTCTGAAAGTATTCGACGCAGTACCCGCCGGGAGAACCAGAGAAAGAGGAAGACCTCCATTCCGTTGGAAGGAGCAGGCGCCACGTAGCGAAAAGAAGAAACGACTGGCGCGCTGTTGTTAACTCTGCTATAATCGCGTAAGCGGTATCTACGCCAGTAAAGAAGAAGAAGAAGAATTCAATCTAGACCTTTCCCTCACCGCCATATATAAAATGTAGTGATTTTCGATTTTATACCGTTTATATGTTCCAAAATTTTAAATCTAATTAAATCCATATATTTCCTTAACTAAAGTTTTGATTTGCGTGACATATGCATGGAATCGCTCCAAGCCAGGTTTCGGCATCATTCCCGGTCAGTCTAGTCATATACAACTCTTTTAAATTTAGAATTATAAATTTTGTTCCGCAGATATTTAGATATTTTAATTAGAAATAGGAAGTTTGAAGTTTCGTGCTTTACCATTCTAAAACAACGGAAGAACTATAGCAATTGCTTAACATGGAAAGGATCTATGTTCGAAAATGTTAAAGTAGGGATTTAAAGTTTTTTTCTTGCAGAAGATTTTCATTGTAGTCCTTGTAGAACTTCTGTAAATAACCAGAATATTATTGTTGCAACATTCAAACAAAACTATCTCTAACACTTTCCGTTCTGATGTGCTAGCAATAGTATTTTTTGAATATTTTATAATGACGCGTTTACTTTCACTGCTATCCAAATTTCAAAATTATCATTATCAAAATTTTCACAAGAATAACTCTAAACTTTTATAAAATATCTGAAGATGGGATGGGATCGGACCTTTTATACAAGCAATTGTATCATTAATGTGAGCGTAGTGACTATGAACATTATGAAATAAAATTTTAAGTGCTAATGTTCGGGAATGATGGATCTAATTGAGAAAATTTCTTAAGCGGAATAAAATTATCAACATATATTGAAGCTCCAGGCTTTTCGGGTATAAACAACAACTTTACTATATATGGCACCTTAACTTTCTTGAATAGTTATTCCCTCAGTCAGATCTGCAAATTGATTCTTTCTATTGAAATTTCTTCATTTCTTTTATACTGAAAAGATTTCAGAACTTTTTCAAATGGTGTCCAGGAACCTTTTAGAGGATGAGGTTTTCTTGAACCTGCTATCAAGCAAACAGAAGGTTCCCAGAATTTAATCCACAGAGTTGCTGGAAGAGAACAATGGAAATCAATTTGCATAAGTTGTCCAGTTATCCAATTAACTAAACACAGTTATCATATATTTTGTTGCAGTTTTCAGTGTCAATTCATGGGGCTGTTTCAAAAGTTTCGAAAAGTTTAAGTCTTTCCAAAATATTATCATTTTCACATACATATACCAATTCCTTTAACTTAGCCTTAAGCAGTTGAAATGATAGCGTCAGTTGGGATTCCACAGCGCTTAAGGAAATTGAAAGTATTTGTTTCTTCATTGAACCAAAATAAAGGTATGTCATCATCGGGAGCTTCCTCGGAATTAAATACTCGAGTTTGAATTAGTGATATGTCATCATTTGTCATAGTAATAGATGACATATGGTTTTATGCATTACAATAGTAAAGGCCTTATCCTCCCTCTGTCTCATTATTTCTGTGATTTCAAATTATTTGGATAACTCCTCCAAATGCGAACCAACTACTGTACTGTATTCATCATTGGGATTAGAAGCAAATGTCCACATATCTGGTGGGAGTTGCGTCAAATCACCAAACACTATGATCGGTATACCACCGAAGGGGATGTCTGTTTTGAAAATTTGTTTCAATCTCGCATCAACAGAGCTAAATATATGATGGCGCTTACCGTCAATTTTTCATCAATTATGATTAATTTTAAATCGATATGTGTGGAATATAATGGATTGCTACCTCAACTATCTATTCAACTGATATATACATTATGTAAAGAGAATACTGAGAGAGTCAGTCCACCTATTCCGAATTCAGATTTACCTGTAGATGAAGAACTTTCAAGAAACTTGGATTGGATCAATGTGTAGAACTGTAACGAACACGATATATTACAGATATGAAACGGCTTTTCCCCATACCTGGTGCATCAAATATGTCAAATAGGTTCTTTGCTTAGTATTTAGACTTGAACTGAAGGAAATAATTCCTCAACTGGAATTTAAGAGGGTAGTTTAATAAGTATATTACTTCAATCAGATTCAGTGCCACTGAATCTGTTGAATCTGCACTATGCAAGTCGAGCAAATTTATATTTGGGTTTATTTCTGAAAGTGCCAACACTAGGGCGGGTCGATTTAAAAATCGCCCATTGCTCTATGAAAATCATATTCTAGGGATCAAAATAAGAAACTTTGCCGAAGGAACCATACCTCTAAAACGAATTTTGATGTCCCCCAATTTGGGTCGAACTTTTGGGTAGGGGCAAATTTTGAAAAATCCCACTTTGACCCATTTAGAGTGCTCCAATCGAGTCCAAATGTGTGACCGACCCCCACTAACTTTGGACGGCCGATCCACCCATGTCAGTGGCACACCCCCTGGAACTCCCCTGGGGGGTTCCCCATACAATCATTTCAAAAAATCACCATTTTTGGTGATTTACATGAAAAAATCAGCTAAATAGCTATGTTTTTTCTTTATTTTTATTTATTTATTTATAATAATATCTACTTTTTCTCTTAAGAAATTTATTTAGCCAGAACATATGTAAATGAAAAAATTAATTTAAGTGAGTTATAGAAAAGAAACTAAAAAAAATTGTTGTTTGAAGTCTTTTTTACTTTCAAGTCTGGGCAATTTCGCACGGCTCTCTAATGTCGTCGCCATAACAGCCTCTACATATTCCGGTATAACCCGTTTGGAAACGCTAGCTAGCAATTGAACATGTCGTTCCGTTTCTTGTATGTGTGATGGAATTTTTGGATCATTAAACGGTGGATCATCTTGATTTAAATATTCTTTCAATGTATCGTACGGAATGCTTCGCGTGAATGGTGATTCAAATACGATATTTATATCATTCAAATTGATCATTTCCGTATAACTTGTGCAATTAAAGTTTATATCTGGTTTTTTATAAACTCTAAGTTCCATTGGCTCGTCAACATCGGTTCGATAGCGTAGAATTTTCTTGATGGCACAGTCGCGCTTTTTCTTTCTATCATGTCAAACAACGTTGATAACAAGATATTTTCCGAATGCGCATAATATGAATTATCTTTAATTACTTGATTGACAATTTGCGTAAACGAACAAAGGTTCTGAGAAATCATTGACCAACCAATGAACTTAAAAATAAAACTTGCTACCGTACACGACAGAGCTCTTCCGATATAATCAGTGAAATGCATTGGCACATAACAACAACAATTATAAATTCAGCAGAATTCTTAATTTATCTGGTTTTCATTATACATATAATGCGTAATCTAGCGGCCTTGGTGAGCCACCGAGAATGTACAATTTTCCCTGGTTTAATGTATTAGCCGATCACCGGAACCACGCCGCTAGAAATTGCATCAAGGCCATGTCGTATAAGTACTTCGAGATCGGAAAGATCCCTTTTTCTGGAGCAGAGAACTTTGCAACTCAAATTTTCTGGAAGCCGTCCACCACCTAAAATTATATAATAATAAAATAATTAATAATGGTTGACAATTATAATAAATGAGTGATAGCAATAAGTTACCGGAAGAGTTTCACAAGTTTCGATTTGACGGCTCAGTTTTCCGGTTGCCGATCTTGGTCCAGTGCTGGTTGATTTATCCAAAGCCTCAAACAAATGCAGAAACGGTAATTCGTTGAAGTGTGGAAGGCAAACAAACTAATGCAATGGTCTTTTTAACAGCAATTCGAATCGTCGCATAATTCCACCGTGTGGGCCAGTGTTTGTTGGCTCACCGTCAGTGCATATTCCAATTAATGTATACAGTGATATATTATTGATATATCTCTCTGTGTATTGTGAACTTGCGCTTCTATCCATATCTTCTTGAACCGGTGGCGGTGCGTATGTTGAATCATCGGGATCTTGGTATGTTGGCATTGATGACATAGACGTTGCTCCTTGCTCTTCAGTTTCCATCATAAATGCATTCATTGTTAGGCGTTCGGGAACCCAGCCGCATGCACATGGAGCTGCCTTCAAATCGCATTTACATGTTCCAATGTAAAAAATTGTTTCCAGAGATTTTACATACTCCGTAAATTGTTGGGTGTTGTTTCTTCTCTTGATTTGCTCTTGATACTTGTCAAGCAATTTATTGAATTTATTACATACACTTTTTTTCAGCATTATTTCCATACCAAGTTTTTCCCAAATTCCAATCAACTTATCTTGCACTTGAATAGTGAATGATTTATGGGAAAACGTTTTTTGTTCTGTTTTAGCACGTTCGCTTAAGTAAAAATAATATCTCAAGATATCCAGATGGGTTGGTAAATTAAGATCAGTCAAATCGGTAGACACACCAAAAACAGTAACATCATGCTTGGGTATATGACTCATTGGGTTTTCGATAGTTGTTAATGTAGTTGCTTCATCTTGCGGTGTAGAGGATGGTGAAGTCATTGTAAACTTTTTGATTTGGAATGGTCACATCACTTATTATTTTTTTTGAAATACCATAGTGGTTATTGCTTTAGTTTTCCTCACTTTCAGAGGTAATAAGAATGAAATGGTAATTTCAATTCTATTTCAAAATTTACCCCTACCCAAAAGTTCGACCCAAATTGGGGGACATCAGAATTCGTTTCAGAGGTATGGCTCCTTCGGCAAAGTTTCTTATTTTGATCCCTAGAATATGATTTTCATAGAGCAATGGGCGATTTTTTTGCCTCCCCACAATTCGACGCGGCCTAATATATGTATGTACATACTACGTCTGCTTATACATAAATGAATGTAGTCCGTCTGTGGTGGACTAAATCAAATTATAAGTGCTGTGTTTTCTCAATATTTTTGAATATGTTCAAACTGTTGGACAATAGGTTCGTGTAATATAGCAGTTGGAGGTTACTTCGAACGAAACCATTGAAATACATATATGCAATTCAATCCATCGATTTTGAATGAGTCATTAATTTCATGGAGATATCGGCATTCTCAAAATAAAGTATTGGAAAGATATTTCAATAATATTTGGGTACACAAAAGCACTGTTTAAAGAAGACTCAATGGACTCATGGGTTGCTTCCAAATAAACTCAGTTCTCCAAATCAGATTTGAACGAATATTTTCTCTCCACAGATCTCAAGAGAATACTTTTGGAAATAAATGTAATTTATTTTTAAGCGAAATAAATGTCTTTATTTAATCCATTCGCTTATATTTATATATTTCATATATTACTTACATCAATAAGCTAGTTTTTTTTTTTTTTAATTTTGTTAGCCATGCTAAACATTTGTCTTATTTTTCTTCAAAATTATGCATTACACAAAGCTTGCTCAAAGTTTATTGGTGTTTATGATTTTCCCATCACCGCCCTTTCAATTACGCGTACTTCGCATTCAATGGTTAAATGGTGTATATAATTAGATTTCGAAATTTAGTACAAACGGTTCAAGAGTTTGTGGAGTTTGTACTGAAAACCGCGTTCACCAATCGTAAATGCAAAATAATCTTATTTGCTGTTTACTTGTTACGTGATATCAAAAGAGTTCGATAACCATAGTATTTATGGTGACTCTGTTTTCGCACTGCTGCTTATTTTGCTTCTTAATATTTAGACACAAAAAAATTAATTGATTATTTATTTCTCTTATATATTTTCCTTTCAAACTGTTACCGCATATGCGTTTTGTTTTATTTTCAACGTAATTTCATGTTTGCTGATATTAGATATCTAACTTGAAAATTACTACGAATTACTAAACGTTAATTTTCCGCATTAACATAGTAGTCACGTTTGCCAAATAAATATCCTAACTGTTTGCAACAACAATGTCAAGAGCACCAAAAGTAATTTTCGAAAGTCAACACAAAATTCAAGAAAGTCTCAAAAAGGTAATGAAAAGATGTAAACTGCCACCCTTTTGACGGTTTCTTTGACAGGCCAAGAGGCGGTCAACAATAAGCAGGCAAAAACCAGTGAAAGATGTTTCAATAATAATAACTCAAATCAACATTTCAGTCATTCATTTAGTTACACACACACATTTGCAACACTAATATAGGGTAAAAGGCGGATAAATTTCGGATTGTTGCTTATGCACAGCTATAAAGTTCTAAGATCCTTTCCAAGTGCCAAAACGGTATGGTGATATTGTATGTGCGATTCTTTGTATATAAGGAAGTTGATAAAGCGTTGAGTTGTTAATTCGTTGGCGCAACCAAACGCCGAGGATTCGATACTACAATGATAACGGTAAAGGGTTAAGAACTGAACGCCTCCAAAGCGTGTGTGTATGCATTAGTTTTCTCATTAATTATGCGAAGGAAATTGTTTACAAGAAATTAATGAATGAGCAATAAGCCGTTAATCCTTGTGGGCTCGGTGGCGAAATAGGGTCATAAAATTTGTCTGCTCAAATGCTGGTTCTTGTTGTTATGATGTTTGCGTTTAATTTTATAATGTGGTATGCATATAATATGCGTATCAGCGTTTGCTGATGAGAACTTTTATATTTTCACAACTTTTTGCTCCTTTTTATTTTTTTAATATCTAAAATTAAACTGGGAATTCTTGATCGACTAAAAATACAGTAAATGTGGTACAAGAAACTTTCAGACAATAGGGTACTGAGTAATATCGGTGAGGTTATTTGCTTCTAAGGCTGTATCTTCAGAAAGTGGAGTCGACATGGATTATGCGAAGCATTAAAATAATACATCAGACATTTTTTTACAATTTTTTCTAGCTCCATAAAGCTTGACTTTGTATTACATACATATATGTATTGTCGAAGCGACATCAGTTAATATCTTTCCGTAATCCCAAACATATTTATTCACTTATGTTTTTTCTGATTATCAATTCTGTGGGTCTGAAAGTAAGATATCTGGAAAGTTAAGCAAGTGGTGTCAAATCAAAATAACCAGAAATTGTTCTTCAGCTTGTGATTACTTTGTATTCAAGTTCATTTGAAATTACAGGTTTAATAAAAATCTGAAGACTTAAATGTTATCAACAATAATCTCTACACAAAAAAAATTCATGAGCAAATTTATCAAAGTTTATAAATGGGAAATAATATTTGTTTCATGTCAATGATTCACTAGAAATATCTAATATTTTAGATGGAAGAGTATTAAACTCATGCTAATATAAAAGCATAGAAACTTATTTGATATACTTGAATTACTGTAGTGTAATTTGTCAGCTTTGTTTTACTTTTGTTTTTGAGGACGATGTAAAAGAACCAAACTAAAGAACTTATAGAAAGTACTGATTGAATAATTATAACGCCATTTTTTGACATGGATATTATATAAGAAACTGGAATGAAGTGTACGAAACTGCGTTTTAAGTACTGCAAACGGGTACTTGCGTAAGTTTCCTTATACACATAGGCACCTATCCCTTCACAATTCTCAAAAGGGAAACGAAAGTGCTTAGTCGCATTGAGTTCTAGGTATGTACGCATTTTATATCAACTATTAAAATATGAAATATTTTCATTCCCTTTTTTAAATTACGGCTAACTTGTTTGTCGAGTTTTACTAAAAAATACTATACTCGTCTATATTTTAGTGGTTATGGAGAGATGTAGCAATTATGAGATGGTAGCGATCATGAGATGGAAGTAGCTTAACACAGATTTAACTTGAAGGATTAAAAATTTGTATATTTTTTTTAAAGAAAACTTTGGTAATTTGAACTCTGGCATCGAAAAACTTTTGGGTATTGTAACATAATTGAACGATATCTTTTTAAATATTTCAAATGGCCTTTTTGTGTCTTCAGAATGTCAGTTATTTCTAGCAGCATTATTTTGCAGCCACTCAAAGGTATTTTGTGGTCTTTTTGATATGTTTGTCCGTAACAGTCTATTTTGAAATTTAAGTTCCAAAAATTGCGTAGCTAATTTCTTTTTACCTCGAATATTTTTAACTATGGCTGTAAGAATTGTACACATGTGTTTTCAAGTAGCAACTTTAAGGGATTTCAATTTTTTAGTTGGTCTGGTATTTTGTGTTTCCAATGTAAAAATTTTTTCTTATATAAATCTCCTAACTAAATAACTTTCGTGAGCTTAAATTTAGTTTGCAAAATAACAATTTAGATCTGAATTCTATTAAACCACTTACTTCGGAGGTATAGCGGTCTTTTGTAAACACTGATTACTTTAAAGGGTCAGTAGGATAATCTTAAAAAATTTTTTTTTTGCATTTCCCCTTCCCTTATTCCCTTAGAAATAATGCAGAAGCCCACTTTACCATTGGAAGGTTTTGAAAAAGGCCCAACGCAAACACTTATTAATAATACCGCTCGACGTTTGGAGCGCTCGGAGTGCACACCTCAAACTTTAAACGCGTTTTTCTCAAAACACACTTTTTTAAACTGGCGGACATGATTTCAGTCGGACTACTAAACCGATTTGTTTATTTTTTTTTTAATATTCACAAGACGCCCGGCTATCGTCTTTACTAGATTCATAATTTTTTATAATTTATTGAAAATTTGATGACAAAATTTATGTAAAAAAACATGGGGAAAATTTAAAAAAAACGTTAATCACTTTTTTATTTATCAACACTTTTTCATGATTCTAGTAGGGACGATAACCATTCATGTACTTTTTAAGAATACAAGTAAATTGAGTTTTTGTGTTTCAGATGATCCAAACATAAGAAATCGTGTCCGTCAGTGAAAAAAAGCATCTCATTAATCCAGCTATTTCTCTGACAGATGATCAGATCAGATCAAAAAATTCCAAACAAATTTGGTTATACACTCCACGATATACCTCATGATATGTGAAAAAAGTTTTATTTTAGAATAAAAATTGCTACGAAAAAAAATGTCAAAAAACAGGCCAGATTACCCTACTGATCACTTAGTAATACGTATTTAATATCAACTTTTTTTTACGTAGATTATCTTTCCTAAAGTTCTATATAACAAGCTACTATATAGGTCAAAAGGCATGTACATACATTTATCGAATTAATTGTAGTTTTTTATGTATGTATGTATATGTAAACTTCTTTTGCGAAACTTTTAGTTTCTTACTCCTAACTTCTTTCCATTTCATATGAAAAAACTTTAACAGCATTTCGGGCCGACTCCTTTCTGTCTAAGAGATACTTAAAAACATAGTAAAAGCAGCAAATACACTAACCTTGAAAGAGCTGCTTCGGTGGGTACCACTGCTCCTAAAACTAAGGGCGTGTTTACTTTTTAATCTGAACGGAATGAAATCTCGAATCTCCTTCTGCAGGCAGAATGCGTTCTATTTTTAATGGTACCTAGGGACTTGAACAATTTTTGTTGAATTTAAGCAATGTGAGTCGTCATAGGCATACACTAAAGGCATTCTTCGTGCAAAGTTTAATTCCGTTATATTAATTGCTTCTTGATTTGGTGATTTGGAAAGTAAAAGAATCAAATGGAATTTAAAATTGTGCTTTATGGAAAGTAGACTTGGTGGTTGTCTGATTCCACTACTTTTCACAACGAATATGAAAGAATATGAAAATAATGCTACATACCAAATTTGGTTTAAATCGGACAGTAAAGTCCCGAGATATAGGATTTCATCAAAGATTGGGCGGTTCCACGCCTATCGTCCAATTTTTACATTGACTCGTATAAGGCCCTCTCATACCATTTCGAGTTATTGGTTTATCGCGTTTATAGTAGCTTTTAACAGTACCGTTATGTGGATATTGGGCCATAATTCGATTTCAATCATTTTCACACTGTCGGAAATAGTTCTTAAAAGAATTATCCTCAGAGAATTTGGCTATTATAAGTGCTCATTTATTTATTTATTTATTCATTTATGAACGCCAATCGGCAATATACAGTAAAAAGGAATAATAATGTTATTATTAATATTAATATTGCAAGAATAAATTAAGTCGCTATATCAGAGAAAATGAAATATAATACAAAGAATTCAAAAAAATGCAATCCGAGTTTTAGCTATTGTGGCGGTCGTACAGATGTCTTCTCAGGTTAAAGTTGAAGGAATGGATGGAACCTCCGAAGAACTGGATCTGAGGAGTCATGTCATTGACGTAATTAGCTATCCTGTTACTGGGACCATGTATGACATAATTTTTAGTTGATTTGGTTGTTCTAATAAAGCGGTTGCGCCTGAGACTTGGGCCGTCTGTGATCATTTTAAAGCTGTCTTGTACCTCCGGAGCATCGATGAGACCATTCATTACTTTATAAAAGAACATTAAGTCCGCCAGTTTACGCCGAATCAAAAGAGGGTTAATCAGGAACTGTTTCATTGCATCCTCCACTGCTGCTGTTGATGTTTGCCAAGTTATAAAGAAAGACAGTGACTTGCAGAATTTTTTCTGAATTTTTTCAAGTCTATTGACTTGAATATCAGTAAATGGTGACCATATTACCGTCCCATATTCTAAGATGGGAAGAACTAGCGTCGTAAAGAGTTTAACCAGAGTGGACGCATTACTGAAGTCTTTAGCTGCTCTAATGATAAGTCCAAGCACTTTGTAAGCCTGTAAGGCGATTTTGTCAATGTGTTTGTTGAAAGTTATAGCACCTTATAACTGAACTTAGCGTTTTGCAGTCATTGCAATGATTCAATTACGCGTGAACTCATACTTTTTATACCCTTGCAACCTGTTGCTACCGAGTATAATAGTTCTGTTCACTTAACGGTTGTAAGTACGAGATCACCTAAAACTAATCGAGATAGATAGTGGCAGGATAATATAATAGTTAATAGAAAAAATCGGGTCGAACTACCCCAACTCCACCATACTACATACATACTATAATGATTTTCGTTTTTCTAATAAATCTTATGCTGAATTTGTCGGTCACTGTATGAGTTATATAAAGTACATGTATGTTCACTTTGTTTTATTGCTACAAAGACTGTATATATCTGTGAAATAGTGAAAAAATGTATTCTTATTCAAAAAACGAATGATATAATTTTAAATCTCTTTAGTAACTTTAACAATACTTTAAACCAATTTTTTTACTATTGCAGTTAATAAGCGGAATGCACTGAAAACGGTGTTTTAAAATAACATTGCAAGAGTATAGTAAAATATTCGGTTACGCTCAAAGTTAGCCCTTTCCTACTTGTTTTCTATTAAGGA
This sequence comes from Bactrocera tryoni, assembly GCF_016617805.1. Lineage (NCBI taxonomy): Eukaryota > Metazoa > Arthropoda > Insecta > Diptera > Tephritidae > Bactrocera > Bactrocera tryoni. The sequence goes on from NC_052503.1 coordinate 46,624,293, forward strand.
ACGCGGCTATTAAGCTTCATCAAGATATTTCAATTTTTAGTCAAGTTACAGCTTGCACGGACGGTCGGACAAACAGACAAACTGTCCCTCGGATTCCCTCGTCATCCTGATCATTTATATATTTACAAGGTGTGTTCCAAAGTAAACAGGACTTTAAAAAAAACAGAACAAATTAAAATAGTCTCCTGATGCTTCAATACAGCTTTTTGCATGGTCCAAAAGCATGTCGAACGAGTATTTTAGCTCGTTGGCCGGTATGGCCGACAGTATGCCGGTGCAAGCCTCTTGAATGGCCTGTACGTCTGCATAACGCTTTATTCAGAAGTCGCACGGTGCCATATTAGGGGAATACGGGGAGTGGTTAATGGTTAAATGTGATTTTTGGTGAAATAGTCGGTCACAAGCGTCGATGTTCTGTTGGATTCTGAGAAAATTTTGATCGTCAGTCAATTTGTGCAGAACAAAGCGTGCATACACCTTTCGTAACCCCAAATGTTCAATCAAAATGCGATAAATCGATGATTTGGGGATGTTCAATTCCATTTCCATGAATTTCAATGATGATTTCGTCTAATTTTTGTTCAACTCACGCATAGTTTCGATGGAATTTCCGGTGATCACGGATTTTGATTGGCCCACATGTTGATCGCCATAAACTTGTTTCATCAATTGATACGTTTCGGTAAAAGTTTTACCAATTTTAAAACAAAATGGCGCCACCAGGGGCCGCTAGGTTCAAAAAGTCCTGTTTACTTCGGAACACACCTTGTGAAACTCCATATCTACCTCGATTATTTTTAGATGTACCGTTAGGTATTCAAAACTATTGGACTCTCTAGCAACTTTAATGACTCGGCTTAATACACACGTGTGCGGATGAGCACCTTGGTCAGTTGGGTGTTTGGATTATTATTATAAACCATTAAGTAGGCATAACTGTTGGACGCTGACCAAAATGTATCTTAGGATGAATATGAAGAATTGCTCATTTTAATATAATTTGCTGCACAAATATTACTAAAGAGACCAACCCGAACACATATTTGTTTCCATGTTTTTATAAGAGAAGAGGATATTAGCTACCTTACACAAAAACGAAATTAAGATATGTAAGGCACATCAAATCAAAACCAAATTGCACCCTAAGGGAATATGTAGACAAAATGCCTTACAATGTAAATAAAATCTTAACCAACAAGCGTCGTGCAGTGAACAACTAAAAACCAGGTATCGTTTGTCACTATTTTAGCATAAATGTTGTTGATGGAATTGTGGTGTGGGCAGGAGGCAAATTGTGGCTTTTCTTGTGAGCACATGTGTTACGCAAGGTAAAATTCCGTGAAGCAAACTTTTACTTCGTGCTGCTGCTTTTAAAGACATGCGCAAGGGTTCGTAAGGACAATATGCGTGATTGCTCAACTGTGAACAGTAGCTTCCGAGAATATAAAACGTGTAAATACACACCTTGGGTGTCTTTACCGTTCAGTGTATCTATGTGTGTTTTCTGGCTCGCTTTACGGTGGGGTTAGTCTCGTCTTCCGTGCCTAATTGTTTGCTAGTTAACTAGCTCAACATCGTTGTACTAAGACAACAAACAACATCCTGTCACAAAATCAGTTACCACAGACATAGTAGATACATGAATATATACATACACATGATACAGATTTTGTGCAAAACGCATGAAAAATAAGCTTGTTGGCATAATGGGGATGTCATGCTGCCGTTGGCTTCATAAGCAAAAGATCAAAATACATAGTAAATAATATGAATGTAGTTGGTGATTGTGATGACAGAGCGTGAAGTGGGAGTTAGGTCACAGTAAGGAGAAGGAATAATTTTGAAATTGCCTTAAAAGTATACACCAAGAGAACGTCGGCACGCTGATAATTATATAAGCATTAACAAAAGAAATTCGGTAGCTCGACGCACTTACACAGATAGATAAATACGGACAGTGTGTTTTCATATGACAGGGTTTAAGTAGTTTAGCGAAACTGTTGCTTCGAAAGCTTATGCCATCCATAACATATCTTGTGGTTTTGTGGTAGGATGTATTTTCAGAGTGTAACTTGCTTGCGTTATGAAGCAGCCACCCGTTTTTCCTAACTAACTGTGATTGGTTTTCGGTTCATTTAGTATAAGTATGGGCAAGAACGAAAATAATTTTATTTATAAAACACCTTTGGATTGAGTACTTCGTAAATGTAATTATTTGAATTAAGTAAATGTCGTATCTTAGGGTCAGGGTAGCAGTTTTGTTTCGTAACCTGTTGTTTGTTTTTCATTATGGCATGAGGTAGCTTAGACTACCTTTGTGGGTTCATTCAGAAAAAATGTATATGTAATATGTAAAGTTATAAAAGGTCGCTCTGCAAAGTTTATATCGTATCTGTATACGCATACCTACACTCTAACTCCGCATAAACTATGGCGCTATTCTCGTATATGATTGTCCCTTGAGAAAATTGAATTATATATAGGGTGTTGACTTTTGAAGCATAGCGTGAAAGTTGCTAGAATATTAGTTTTATTTGAAATCTTCTTTTAGTAGTTTTTAACAATATCGTTATATATGGAACAAATGTGGTTATCTTCCAATTTCGTTCATTTTCACACTGTCGGTAGAAGTTCTTATAATATTGCAGTTATCGAATCTGGTTATTGTAGCTTTAGCAGTGTAGAAGACAAGTACAAAGGTGCACCTTGCAACTGCAATCTCTTGTGCCAAATAAGGGTTTGTTATCTTAAATAAGTTTGTGGTTATGGCACCTTATACGTTTTTGGTTAATGGCGTTTTGTGGGGGTTACAGTGGGCCAATTATAACCATTTACGATCCGGTATAGTCCTTTGTAGTAAGAAACCCGGATATCCACTTTTCTCGTCATTCTGATAATTTATATACATATATAACCCTATGTCTATCTCAATTAGTTTTAGGTGATACGTACAACCGTTAGGTGCACAAAACTATTATGCTCTGAAGCAACAGGTTGCAAGAGTATTAAAATAGATACAATTGTAAGGAATTATTTATTATTTATAGCATAGGATTATTACGGATGTTTTTTTTATTGGCTAAAATTTATTTGTGCATGCTTATGCAAAATGTTACGTATACGCAATGTAGCACTCCATTTAAAATAGCAGTAATGAGGCTCGTACATCTGTGATTTGAAAAGATTTAAAAAGTCACGATTTACCACCTTCGGTGGGACTAGCCATTGGTAGGCTCAAAAGGTATGTGTATATATAAAAGCATTTTAAGCTAACTTAACTAACTCAGCGCATAGTTCTTATCCAATACATTTACAATGCTCATATAGTAATCAAAGCAAATAGGAACTTTTCAGGATATTTTGAAGTGAAAAACGAAACGAGAGTCTTCTCTTAGCCTCTGTGACTGTTTTAAAATTGTTTTTTCTTGCTTCAGTGCTGTGGACTGATGAAGCAAGGATTAGACTTTGTTATTCCAACGGTATGGTTTAAATTTGGCACTCACGAACAAGAACTATTATACAAGTGCACTCTACCCACAGTTAAGTCGGTGGAAAATGGCTGGGGATGCTTATCTGCGAATGGCCCTGGCAATATTGTAATCCTGGAAGGAAAAGTTACTGTTGTAGTTTATATAAATATTTTAAAGGAGCACGCCATCCCCGAGGTTCACCGACTAATTGGTTCACCGACTAACGGGCCTATTCATACTAGAAAAATTATCACATTATCTTCTAAATGAAAATGTGAGTGTATTGAAGTGGCCTCCTCAAAGCCCTGACTTGTCACCAATGGAAAATGCTTGGGCAATCCTTAAGATGCGTATAACTGAGGAGAAACCCTAAAACCTGGTTGATTTGAAGAACTGCATCTATAACATTTGGAATAATTTTCCTCAAAATTAATGTTAGTTTAATGGGTCAACTAGCAAGACGTAGTTATGGACATTGTGAATAATAAACAATTTGATAACTTAGTTTTTCTAAAGCAATGTATATGGAATTAAGATAGATGGCTTATTAGAAAGCGGCGACATTTTCTTACCAACGGTGCCCCTTGCTACTGAAATCCCTTTGCCAAATAAGGGTAATGCTGAAAATATTCTCGGGTACCTACTGAAAATAATACTCTCCTCCTGCGGGGAAAGGGGGAACCCCCTCAGGGGGCCGAATATTCCCGCGGCAAGGCATGCCTGTCGTAAGAGGCGACTAAAAGCCAAATGCACAATGTCTGGCAAGTACAGGTCTGTTTTAAATGTCAGCATGGTCTAAGTCGGAAAAGTGCTATAATAATAGCCCGAAATGATATTATATTCTTCAAATGGGTTTGCAATTATATAACAAATACTAGAGTTTCAAGCGACAACAACACTCATACAGTCGGGTTCTTAGGGATTCCTAGGAATTTTTAGGGGCTCGACTGCCAGTAGCTTAAGCGCAAGCTTGGGCTACAGGTCACACCAAAGACTAAAACATAGTACCACGGGGAGCAGCCGCCCCTGAAGTTTACTTCAGTCTGCTCATTGGGTTTGGTCCTTTGGGGAGATTCGTGGTGGCTGTGATTTAAACCTAAATGCAGGAATGACATTAATCCAATGTGGAGTCGCACTGCGGCCGGGTGCTGGACCCAGAGTACGGCAGAGGTTTTAGATGGGCCTCGAACCCGACCAAGGTGGAAATGGAGTCCCACCCTTTCAATTTAGAACCAAAGTGTAAGTGTATATGCCAGTACTCATGCTTTGGTTCTCCGAAGTATGATGCGTGTGCACGCACTCATGCTTTGGGGCGCTGATCAACGCATTGTTTTGATCTGTGTGCTTTAGTAATAGAAAACACCGTGGATTTGAGCCTCCTTAGGCAGATACCCACGTTAAACCACATTGGATTCTGAAAATAATACTGCAGGTATTTCAATTGCTGATTTATTGACACTAATATAGCGAATCCTGGTGAGCACACCCAAAGGAGAACTTACCTTTAATCTAGGAACAAAAGTGAAGACAGGCGAATGAGCTTATGTAAAAATTGAAAGGAGTAGAAGCAAGTGTTCTTGCTTGAAAATGGGGAGGGTGATGAAGTAAAACGCGTAGCCAAACTTAAATGTTACATTGTGTCCACTTTTTTTGGTTATATTTTCACCAATTATTTGAGCAACGTCATTTAATCAATGTCCTTCCTCTGTTCCGTATACGCGACGCTAATTGTCAAAAAATACTATTTGTTTTGTTCGGAAGGTATATTCTTAGGCTTTTACCCCTTCCGTATATCAAACCTCCTAAATACATACCGACACAAGCAGTGGTATATGTAGAAAAAATTTTCAATCGTTCACTAAAAATTATAAAACGTAAATTATTTTTCTGTTCGCTATGAAAATACGTTCACAAAAATGAGAATAAATTATCATAGATCAATGCGTTAAAAGTAAAACATGAATAAGAAACGATATTTTTAACGACAACACGAGCAATATTTATTTTAATGCGTTGACAATAAGGAGCAAATAGATGATGAAAAAGAAATTGAGGTAAATTTTGATTAGACCAAACAAGATTTTTCTGGTCCACTGACGAGGACGGATCATGCTGAAATTAAATTTTACCTTCGAGGCGGTATGAGTAGGCTTTATGGGAGCCGATGTGAAAACTGGACGACGGGCTTGGTACCGCCCACTTTTTGGTGAAATCCCATATGTCAGGACCCGACCAACAAATTTTGACAAAATTTTGTACGTATTTATGTTACATTGCGAATATGCGAAAATGGACGAAATCGGACAACAACCGCGCTTATTTCCCATATAGCACAATTTTAAATTCCACTTCGTTCAGTTTCCAGTCCACAAATCAAGAAGCAATTATTACAACTTTGCACGAATAATGCCTTTAATATTTGGCACCTTATGACCATAAATTGTTTAAATCCAATAAAAACTGTTCAAACCTCTAGGAATATTTAGACCACAGTACCTATAGTTGACCTTTGGTCGAAAATGTCGGTTAACGAGTGATATACATAACTGAAATAAGGGATAACCTTTCCCTAAAAAGGTATGTCTTTATAGATAGAATCGGGCCAGTACTTACCTTAGCCCCATATGCTTAATATAAAGATTTTCGAACTTTCCGAGTGACCATATATATGGCCGATATATGTGAGTTATCCCTCTTATGCGTCTTTTACTCATAACAGTGTATCTCTGTGTCTTAAATAAATATATAAATTAGAGCGAAAACTTGTCCTAGCCAAGCATTAACGAATATAAATTAAAAATCTGTGAACATTTGATGATTCGCCATCGTAAAAAATACTTCATTTCTAATATTTTTCTTTTCAGCTGCGAAAAACACTGAACTGTTTCGGATATTCTTGGATGACGAAATCATCGATATGATCGCTTCTAACTTGAACGTCCATGCTCAAAAAAACATATAACATCTTTGTTACATTTCGACAATAAAATTTTGGCTTCTCTATATGTTTTTTACTTGGGTTGGTTATCGTGAAACAATCAATGAATCGACATTAAAATCGATATTGCATCTGATGGTAAACAATATAGCATAGACAAATCAGACAGAACTTTGACCCCTTATAGATCCACTAAATGCACGAAAGTTATAAT